>NC_058111.1:705000-755000 GCF_914725855.1 Thunnus albacares
CATCAAAAGACAGGCCTCATATATATATATATATATATATATATATATATATATATATATATATATATATATATATACACTGCTCAAAAAAATTAAGGGAACACTTAAATCACACATCAGATCTTGATCTTCTTTACTGATGTACATTGTTTAATTTGTTGAGAACAAAATGACGTAACAGTCCAAAAATGGTACCGCAGTTAAAGGGGATTCCCACGCTCTGAGACAGTGACAGTGAGTCAATCCTCAGGGGCTCCCTCATGCCAACGGAGTGTTTTCTATAAAGAAATGGAAAAGGCTCTCCGCCCGCCCACCCTACAGGTGTACGCTGGTGAGATGAGGGAACACACCCGATCTGCTCCCTGCTGACCTACCTTACAGTAAACATACGGTGAGTAATAATCTGAATATGTTTATTGGCACAGAGCCGTCTGGTTTGTGGCTCATGTCAAATGTAGCGATAACTGAACAAAAGAAAGATGCTGTTGGACTGTTAGCTTGATAATCATTTGTTAGCTACCGGACTTCACGTCCAAGCTAACGCTGTGCAGAAAGAGCTGAAAGAGCAAAGCGGTAACGTTACCTTGCAGTTTTTACAAGCTGATAGTAATGCTTGCCGTGATAGTAATGTCATTAAATTCAATATAATACAGTACAACGCTTTTGTGTTTGTGTCTTACAGAAGCTGAAACATGTTCAGGTGATTTTATTCACATAGTCAACCTACAGAGGAGAAATCTGAGAGCAGAAGTTCCACGAGCGCGCAGAAGCAGCCTGAGTGTGAGGAGAAGAGCTGAAGCTGGAGCAGCAAATCTCTGCAAACAACATTATATTTGAGTGCAAGCACACAGTTTGAGCAGAAACAGAGCAAATCTAAGCGCAAGCAGAGGCTATTAGAGTGCGAGGGCAGGGTTTTGAGGGACAAATTACAACATTTGAACATGAAATCAATAAATTATGCTCTCAAATTGATAAACGCTCTTGAATAAAGATAGGGAAAAAGCTCCATACTTTCTCTCTCTCTTCCTCTGTATATGAGTACAAGACCTGCTAGAAGCCACTTTGTTGTTAAAAGTGTTTTGTGGAGCCATGCATGTTAAAAAAACACATCAGTAGCAAGAGCAAGTACTGTAGTTTTCCTGGTATGTAGCCTATCTATAATAAATAATAAATAATAAAAACACCACTGCCTGAGTCTGACAATATTCTCATTTTCTTTTGCAATAGATTAAAAGCAATAGAATAACTTTATATCTAACTGTAAGAATCCAACATTTAAGTGATGTTTAACAGCTTTTAAAACTTGATATCTTAAGATTGATTCTGACAGCAGTGGATCAGTGTGGTGTTAACATGTATTGCTGTTTGATGATAACAGACTCTTTGCCTACCTACGGCACTGTTACAGAGGTTGATGGTGACGTTGTCAACGATGTCCAGGAGGAACGAGGAGTCGCTGACTCTGAACATGTGAGTTTCTTCAGGATCTGAGGCGGTGATAATCAGCCGACCTTTGTTTACAGCTGAGAGAAAAATGTAGTGTTAAAATCATATGAACTTTATTTCACTGCTAAAGCATACCACATTTTTAGTTTGACTTTCCTCCTATTGAGCAGCAAAGTGGTTTAATTCATTTCAGCCCACGATTAAAAAACTTGATTTAATAATGTCAGACATTAACTGATATAAAATATAAATGTAGTCATACAGACATCTTAAGAGTCTTGCTAGCTAACATTTTCATTGTGATAAAATATCATGTTTAATTCATGTTAATGTCATGTTATTCTTTCATTATAAAATAATGTAGTTTCAGAGTTGCAGAGAGAAAATCAATCACCAATAATGTAGATCTCAATGCCGAGGCTTTTCAGGTCATACGCGCTTGGGTCTACGCCGTAGGAGGACTCTGCATCAGTAATCAGGACAGCAATTCTTTGGGAGTCTGCACGCATTCCTGCTTTGGGTTTAAAGAGCCTATCTAGGGTGTGGCCCAGATTATCTCCTGTATGACAGAATAAAGAGGTTTTAAAAGGTACAGAGACTTTCTTTCATGTGTCCCTTGTTCCAGATATAAAGTCCCATTACTTTGCTCATAGACTGTGAGGTGACTGACAGTTCCTCACTTCAACAACTGTGTAATAAAATATCTGGTTCTTTGATAAAAAGTCAAAGCTAGAAGCCTGTAGACATAAAAACTGAAAGAGAGAAGTTAACTACGACTCCCAAGATGCATTTCAGTCAGAAACATCCAATCACAGAGTTTCAAACTCTATTGTGAGACGCTCACATCATTATGATTTTTAATGCTGTTATTGTATTATTATAATTATTATAATGACTATAACAGCATCAGCAGTCTTTGATATGTAACATTATACCAATAATATTATATCACAATATTAATGATCATAAGATTTTTACAATAACATTATTATAAAGTAAAATTCTGGTTTATTTGAAGCTGATGTATTTGCTATAAATGTGAGCATTGTGTCTCTATGTGTCAGGTTAACTCTGTTCTCTTAGCTGTTCTAGAGATTCTGGTGATTCACAAACAGACGTTTATCACACAAATCAATGATGATCAGGGTGAGCTGCTGAGACTCCTACAGCTTCCCAAATAAACGGGATTCTCACATGAAGTGAGTCTGAACGATAGTAAACACAGAAACTGTCCGTCTGTAGCAGCATTATGGTGAACTGCATAGAGATCTGTATCCAGTGTTACAAATCAACTGGTTTTCCTGTTAACTGGTTACCTTTGTTTGTAAACATCGGGCGTTTCTCATGGCAACAGCAGATGTTCCAATCACAGAACGGTTTGTCCACATCATTTGAAACATCCTGCTAGTGATCTAAAATATAGAGGTCAGTTCAGTCCAGCTGTCAATCATTTTGTAATATGTATTTGTATATTGTTAGTTTTAGAATGATGAGCAGAGGAACACCTGATACATGGGCACAACGTGATTTACACATTTATTTAATCTATCAATGAGATGCAATGTGTTTGATGCACAACATATTAAAAACCTTTTAATGCACAACATGGGTAAAAAATAAGCTGCAGTCATTTTCAATAATATTTGATACATAGCTGAATGTTTCATTGTAATATCTTTGAAGCAGAATGATGTCACTCAGGTTTTTCAGAATGAATGACTTCATTTGTTTTTTATTATTATAAGTCATGATGTTGATTTTTCTGTCTTGTTATGTAGAGAAATAAACACTGTTTACATATCTAACTGTGCAGAGTGAATTAATTCATCATTAATTAATGTTGACATAAGCAACCATCTCATGTAGTTTATAGCAAAGCTTTGTTTTGTAACTGCTGATATCAGTTTGGATGTATTAGAAAATGGTTTGATATTGTTCAAATGAAGTTATTTAGAAAAGTTGACACTTCTGTTCACTTTCACATTTCATCATTGTGAAGTGTGTGCAGTCATGTCGCACAACGGCACATTTTCACTGCTGCTACTGTGAAGTCAGTGTTGTGAACCAGTTACAGCTACTTAAACATGTTGACGGACAGCGTCCCTCCATGGAAGGACCACAGCCACCTGCTTCCCTGTGAGCCCAGCAGGGCCGCAGGGCTACAGCGCACCTCTCCATTGATTTACACACTTGTAAATGTAAATAGTTCCTTTTACAAACCTATAGAAACATGGTACCATCTCTGACTGTCGATAACACCGCTGTCTGTCCTTCATCACTATCCTGCAACCTCTGAGTCAACAAGACGATCAAGATCTTTCTTCCACCTGTGCAACACCCTCACCAGACAAACGTCTACAACCGGTTCACACCTCTACTTGCTGCCTGCACAGATCTGATGATCATAACTCATGTCCTCCATAACTGCCCCCCTCTTCTATGCCACCGAACTGTGGAACTCACTTCATTGATCACTGACATACGCATCCTCCCATCTCTTCAAGTCAAGACCAGAAACCTTTCTTTACCCAGGACTACTGCCTAACCCCATCATAAAATAAATAAAACCTTACTTTAGTAAAAGTATGTAAATGTTATCAGCTAAATTTACTTTAAGTATGAACAATAAAAGTATTCATTCTGCAGAACAATTGTCCCTGTCAGTGTTTTACTATATATGATGTTTTTAATATTACTGCTGCATTCATGTGTGTGTTGCATTTTACTGTTGTAGATGTTTAAGGTGATCATTTTATCTACTTTATATAGTGTTGGGTAGTTTCATCTACAGCGATGCATCATATTCTATAAGATCATCATATGTTTGTAGCGTCTCTGTCCCGTGAGAACCACGTATCTCTAAAAAGTCAACTTTTCATGAGCTCAGAAAAACAGCCTGTTTTCTGCTTTGTGACAATGCATTTTCCAGCTAATCCAAGAGTACAATAAACTATTTAATAAACTACCACTATGAAATAATATTTTATTTAGCTTAAGAAGTAGAATCAGAATTTTCTCAACTCATAAAGGATCACTTAATCCTTCAGTTTATCACAAACATTCAGAATCACAGAATTTGTAGATACATAGTTTTCACTGGACAGGAATAGTTTGAAAAATTGTAATCTGAGAAGTAATTTATAACTAAGAAGTAACTATAGCTGTCTTGTAGTGGAGAAGAAGTATAAAGTTGTATAGAATAGAAATACTCCAGTAAAGTATGTACTTGAATACAATACTTGAGTAAATGTACTTTAGTTATATTCCACCACTGTCGATAGTCTTGTAACAACGAGCCTACGTTGCGGCCACAAAGCGATAAAAATCACTGGAACCACATGAAGACGAGCAGCAACACCTTGCTCATTTTATGAGGTGAATATTATGGATGTTTAACTGGTCAACTCATGCTTCAAAGTGATCATTATGTTTCTAATATGAAACAGAGAGTTTACAGAGGAGCAGTTCCCCTCATGACATTAGCATGAGTAACGTATACCGGTAGGTCCTTTTCATTTATGAATTGACTGTGTTCTTTAACCCCGCCCACATTCCACACTCAAACCAATCAAATCACAGTGGGTTCGGATTTAAACAATATTACACTCGAGGGTGCTTTACTGTCATTGTTGGCGCGACAGTGATGCGGTCAGGAACGAGGCGCTGGCGTGACCAGTGCGTGTGCGTCGCTGAACTGCTGCGTCTCGCACGATTGCAGCGTCCACACAGGAAGCGTGTCTGCTGCGGCGCTTCTGCCACTGGCAGCCCTATCTTTCTATCGTGTTCCCTGTCTATTTCTGCTGAGAACCGCGCGCGTCACGCGGAGAAAATAGGCGAGACCTCGAATCTCCTTCCTGTGTGGACGCTGCAAGCGTGCGAGACGCAGCAGTTCAGCGACGCACACGCACTGCTGAGGTTCACGCATCCAATGTGTCCCCGGCGTAATGAATGGCGGAGTAATATTTTTAGTGATGAGGTTTTTCATTTGAACACGGCTAGGTGTGCTGTCATGCTGATTTGAGCGCATTTTAAATGTCTAGTTGACCAATCAGATTGCTTGGTCAGAACTACGTGTTGTATAATAAACATTAACCCCGCCCCGCTCTGCAGGCAGCAGCCAGGTATACATGGGCAAGCTGCCTGGATATAGATCTCTATGCAGTTAGCCATAATGCTGCTACAGGCGGCTAGTTTCTGTGTTTACTTTCATTCAGACTCACAAACAAACTTTTGAAATGATTCATGTAAAAATCTTTGTGTGTGTGATAAACATCTGTTTGTGAATCACCAGAATCTCTATAACAGCTGAGAGAACAAAGTTAACCTGACACATAGAGACACAACGGCCACATTTATAGGAAATACATCAGGTTCAAATCAACTGTAATCTTCCTTTAATATTATGACAGCAACAATAATACAAATTACCATCATCATTTATCTCATTTTTATTGTAAACCTACTATTTCTGGAATCAGTATGAATGAATATACTGTTTAGTAACTTTATCTGAAGTCTGTTCTGAAGATGTTATTTGTTAGCAGATACACAGTTTTCTTGATCTGTCAGGGGAGTGAATTTCATTCACAAATATATATTCAATATATACAATAAATTCTACTGTAAATACTTTAAGATATAAAATACAGATCACTAACAGCTTCTCTTTCCACCGCTGACAGACCTAAATACAGATAGTGAATATATTTGGATCTAATCAGAGTCTCTGCCTCAGTCCCTCACAGTGTAAAGCTGGTGTGGATCAGACAGCCTGCTGTTAAATCACCTGAGTAGTCTCTTCTTCTCTGTGGCAGGTGGTTTATGGCCTCCAGCAGGGATTGTTTGGTCTGGTGGGTGTTCAGCTTCCATTCAATCTTTGGGTTTTTACTGTTCTGAACCAGACCTGCAGGAAACACAGAAATGTGTAAAACTGACTCAGCCTTTGTTTTTAAATGATAATGAGAATAACAATGATAATAATGAGAATGAGAATAATAGTTGCACTGAGTGTTCTTGAACAGATGCATTGGTTTATTACTATTATTGTGGTTATTATCTTGTTGTCATCATCACCCCAACACTCATTTACACACGTCGCATGACTCACACACACTCATGCCTGTACTAATCTGCATATAGAGGGACCAAAGGACTCGTAGGGGTCCAAGATGGTCCTCTTTGCTATCTCCTCAGGAATGTAGAGGACTTTGTGTTACTGGCAGGAACCTTTCAAGGTAAACTGACTTCTAACCTCTTAAATAAGGAGTGTCAGGAAATGGACAACTTTGTTTTTGAACTTCCCTCAAGATAAACTGACTTTTACACCTCCCAGGTAAAGATGTGTAACTACATTACATTATATTTTTCATTTAGCAGACGCTTTTATCCAAAGCGACGTACATCTGAGACTGATACAACACAAGCAAGGATCTGTGCCATAAAGCTTAAGTTTGAGTCCTATAGGACGTAGATGCCAACAGGCATTGCACCAAGGCAATGCATAGAGTGCATAGAAGCAAGTTTTTGTTTGTTTGTTTTGTTGTTTTTTGTATTAACTGACACCCTGCAGACTCAAACTGGGTCTCTCTCTGAACTCTTGAGATCCGGATTTACAACTCTCTTTGGAATATTCATTTCTTCATGGATTCACCCAAATTCAAGGAAACATCAAGAGGAATCTTCCTTGAAAAGGACTTTAAGTAAAGACATTACACACAGTTGATGAAGAAGCGTCTGTCTGTCCTTCTCAACCTGCTGCTATCTCAAGATAAGGACACTTGCCAGAACAAAACCATAAATGATGCTGCAGTGGCTGCAGTTATTTTATTGTGCTGTTCTAACCTCATATTTACTAAGTATTAGACATTTATATTTTTGATAAGTGAGGAATTAATATTCAGTGGTCATAAAATAGAGTTTTGTTAACATTAAAAATCTAGGTTTGTTTAAATAAATGTGTGTTTTATTGAAGCTGAACTAATGGATGTTTAACCTTTTGTATGAAGAATTAATTTTGATAGTTAAAAGTAGTGAGTATTATGTTAATAGGTAACATAGACAGTGACGACTGCATCTGTATTTATATTGTGTAACTACATTAAGTATTGTTTATTCCAGGAATTTAAATGATTGATTTATATTGCACATGTGTGTTGTCTCTGAATGTTGGAGTAATGTGTTGAATGTGTGATATGTGTTATCAAGTTATTCAGGTCTTTGGGTAATAATGAAGTTTGTGATTAATTCAACTTTAAATTAATCCTCAAAGTGGGTTTGAATCAATCTTAGGTCTTCAGATCTTCAGTTTCAGCGTGAAAATCGATTCTTCATCCCAAAACTTCCCCAAACAGACACAACCAGATGACACCGTTTGTCTTTGCTCTTTTTAAAGCTTTTTCTGTCTTTCTGTTGTCCTCAGAAAGACGTCTGCAGCGTCTCCTTGTTGTTCCTCGTCAGGCCTTTTTAAGCCGGTGCACATCTCTTAGTATAAACTTCAACTTTTAAATAAACGTTTTATTTCTTTTTGTCCAGTTTGTGCAGAAGAGTTTAACTTTAATGAGAAGCCAACTTCAGTTTTAACGTTCTTTTGTTTTTGTAACTTTGAGTAGTTTCATCTGGCCAACAAAGTTATTTGTAGTTATTTTAGTGCAGAAAGTTTAGTTTGTAGTCAGCAGTCGGGTTGAGTTGAGTCTAGTATGCAGGTCGATGCTACTGAACGGTCAGCAGCGAGCACAGACACCTACAATCAGGGTTGGAGCAGCGATTTTGAAAGTGTGGGGGTTCTAGAGGTGGGACATGAGCACGGCGACCCGCCGCCTTCGAGCCCTGTTCCAGTCTCAACATGCCAAATCAAAATGAATGCCACACATTTAAACAACTTCTACTACTGTAGTTGTAACCACTGCTTCAGCTTACCATCAAATAATTACTGAGACCATATGAGTGTAACAACTCAGCAGAATTTATTTAGGCTCTCATAGCAGTTTACTACTTACATCCAGTTATTTGTATGAATTGCTGTACTGGAGCATAGTTATCCTTATTATACTTAAGATAATCACAGAGCATCTTTATCCTACTTCCTTACATACCTTATAGACATGAAATGAAAGGAAACTTACACTTCCATTAAAATGAAATGGATATGGTTATAGATGCATAACAAATTGAACCCTGGTAACAAATCAGTATCAGTAAAGAGTCATTTCTGAGTCCATGGACGAGTACAACCTAAACTGTCTTCAATTGTTTTAAAAAGTGTCTGTTTTAGTAGGAATCCAAAGGGGACCTTTGATTGTCTTTAATTGGGAAATTAAATACCAAAAGTTGTCCAGGAGGTTTTGTATCAGCAAGCGTCAGTTCAGGCAGGCAACACATTGCCATAAGACAGACAGATGTTACACATCTTAAATATGAATGCTCACCTTTGTCTATGACTATTTAAAAACGACAATAGAAGTGACTAAAAACCAAATTTGCCACCTGGTTTACATTTAGGATAAGTTAGCCTATTTCATTTATGTTCAATGATGTTAGCTGAGCTGACACATCACATAACAAGACAAAGTTACAAAAGAAAATTCTACATTACTAACTAGTTAAATATCTGTTTCATACCTCTGATCTGTTATTCTCTGATCTGTTATCACAGCCAGCAGCGAGTAACAGAAGCACCGTTGCTGAATGTACAAACGTAACTTTACTGGACTTCAACTGTTTACTCTTCCCTGACCTGGTGGGTTGGTCAAACGGCTGTGATTGGCTGGATGGCTCTTCAATTAATCTAACTAGACCAATAGGTTTTTCATGTATGGGAACCTCAGTTTCGTTTCATCAATGACTACCTCAGGAAAAAGTGGGAGGGATGGAATTATGTTTCTGTGAAAGTGCGGGTGTCACAACACCCGTAACACCCACTGCGACGCCCCTGCCTACAATAAAAACATGTCAGTCAGGCACCACCTGCACTGCTTACAGTGAACTAAATGTTGTCACACAGAACTCAAGTGAGTTTTTAATACAGTTTAACGTTGTAATGCTTCCAGTTTTATCACTGGCAGCTAATCTGGAAAAATATAAAAGCAGAGTATTAGTAGAGAGACAAAGTTGTCAGAACCTCTGTCCTGCTAACTGATCCAACACGGACCTACACAGAAGGAATGTACAGTATATCTCCACCATGGAAAACAGTGTCCAGATAAAAGATTGTTTTATAAGCTGAATCATAATTACCATGAGTTATAAATGTCTGCATGTTTTGGGAAATAACTGGCAGTAACGGAGGCTGTATGCAGATAACAGTTATTTTACTTAAACATGTAAAACCACTGGTCTGCTCCTTTCATCCTCACATCAGACATACCCCTGACTACTCTTGTTATCATGTCCTATTTTGCTGCTTTTTTACATTTTGATGTAAAGATTTTAGTATTTTGAGTACTTTTTACACACAGTAGTAGTAATAGTACCAGGAGCAGTAGTGTGAATAGTAGAAGTAGTGAAAATATTACCGATCTGGACTTTGTCAGGGCCGATGTCGAAGTAGCTGACTATCTTAGTTAGAAAGGACTTCATGTTTTCATGGTCTTCAGGGCTGATTCTCTCGGATTCACTGACCATCAGCCCGATGTCAGCCTTGGCTGTGCTTTCACACTGAGAACCTGGAGGAAAACAGAGGATTGTGGGATACAATACACAAGAGACCAAATATAGAAGCAAGACTAAAGCTGTGGGTGCTTTTCATTTGGCTAATTTATGCTTTCTCGCGTCCTCGCTCCTCCTTCCTCCAGCTGTGACCTGAAACCCTTAAATGCTCCTCAGAGGAGACGAGGAGCGAGGAGGCTCCTGGAGGAGCTTAGAGCGAGGAACCACAGGTGTATCCTCTGTGGAAGTTTTTCAGTGGATGGAAACACTCCTTTGATCAATGTGTTTAATGATTGGTTATTGATCAATCAGCTGATCTGATGGGACAGTAAACAGTCGGGCTGTTGTTGTAATACAGCAGATCAAGAAAACGACCTGTGGAGCAGGAATGACGCCACCAGCAGCAGCTGATCATATTTATTCATAAAATAAGATTTACTGAATCATGAATCCATCATAAAAACACTCTTGTAACTTTATTATTTTTCTTCATGAGCCAAAAGGCTTCTCCTTTCTTCTTCATCTCAGCTCTCTCAGGAAAATATGACGTCACACAGCTGCGTCTCCTATAAAATCATCCTGAGCCTGAAAACAACGTCAGACTGTCACAAATTAAATAAGCAATATTTTATTTAAACATTAAATATTCTGCAGGCTGCAGCTGTTTTTATTGCACCTTTACATCAGTTCTGTTCTTTCAGTAATTAACAGATTTAAATTGTCTATTTGTGTTTTATTCTGTGACAGACAGACGCTGCTGGAGATCTATAATCAAATAAAACATATTGGAGCAGTTATCAGGTATTTTCCTTCCTTATCCAACATGTAGAGCCCTCAGATGTTCCACAATGGAACAAAAAAGTGGTGTTCATGGCATGAAGGCACTACTTTCTGCAAACAATCCCACAATGCCATGCGTTGCATTTTATAGATATTATAGACACAAAAACTAGTGATGTGCAACTCTACAGCGGACAGTGATGACATAAAATTGTGATTTGTGAGTTTCCAAAATCTTGATTTTTCACTTTTCAATGCTAACATTAGCATATTTTATTAGTTATTAGCTTTGAGGGTATTTGGTCATAAACCAAAGTGGATTCATTGTCCTGATGGAGGTGCAGGTAACATCCTCCAGCTCCTCCTGGGGGATCAGAGGCGTTCCCAGACCAGATGAGATATATTCTCTCTTTTTACCTGTTGGTTGGTGTTTATCTTCAACCTGGAGTCCTGCAGAGAAAATCAGAAAGTCAGTATTTATATTGGTGCAGAGCTGTGAACTGAACAAACACTGTGAGGATTTCCAGCAGCTCAGAGCTCATCTCAGTGAAAACACACAGATTATTGAACTCACTCAGGAATCATGTGACCAGTTTACCACTAACCTGCAAAGCCACAAACAACATATGTGGACCAGAATCTGACTTTTACATTTGTTTTACCAAATATGCTACAGACAAGTATAATTTGTGTGTGGAAATAACAGGTTAAATCTTCAGCAACTAGAAAACTGTTGGGACGGGCAGTAGTGCGTTTGGTTGTTAGCAATAATTCATAATTATCATAATTATGAATTATGAAAATAAGATATTGTTAACCTTAATCAATAATCCGGGCACCAACAGTTGGATCTGTGAGGAACACAGTTGATTGTTTGCAATAATTATGAATTATCAAGGATAATTAACTAATTATGACAATTAATAGAACATTAATATGAATTAACGAATACGGGGCACCACCCGGAAACCTGGACCAATAACCAAACCAGGTAGTCTCATAAATGGGAGTTCACCTAGAATGTTAATATCTGAGAGATAAACATTCAAGGATGAACAAAGAAGGGTGAATTCAAGCTCTGACTCCTTCAATCAGCCACTTTTCACAATATTACACACAATAATGACAGAAGAACTTCTCTTTAAAGATATAACAGTGTTTATTAAACTTAGCAAAATTAACAAAGTTAACAAATGCTTCATTCAATAAACAACTATTCTCTACTATACTATACTCAACTATAAGATCTAATCCTACCTAACAAAACACAAACAGCTATGTACAGTGTGTGTGCGCCCGTGTGTGTTAGTCAGAAGAGAGAAGGAAGAAGGAGAGAAAGCGATCGTGAGAGGAAGAGAAGCGTTGTCCACAGATAGTGTGTGTATGGACGGCAGTCTGTAACGCACGTTGTCTGGTTTCTGACCGACAAAGCAACTTACTTCCTGACTCACGATGGCACAAACACAGTGGTAGTCCCGAGCAGGACAAACACAAAACAGTCTAGCGTGGTGAACACAACTAAACAGGCAGCAAACTTAAAATACTCCTCAGAGTAAAGCAGGAAAAATGGACTCGGCGGTCCGTCAACAACACAACAAACAATAGCAATAAAGCTAAAAGCTAAATGCTAAACAACAGCAACTGATGCTGATAAGAACACACAATTAACATTGCCTCTGCCCAGACTTATGCCTCTTACTTGGTCGCTTCAGAAAGCGAGCAGGGCGTGTGTGTGTAGTCCGTCATTATGTCCGGCTTTGTCCTGGGCTCGGATGCAGATGGTGGCCGTTCTCGCACGGTTGGCGAAAAGCACAGCAGCTGGCTCTCAGCTGCGTGGCGGAGAGAACAGCAGAGTCGACTCGGTGAAGAAGCGTTTCTTCCGTCTCGAGGGAATTTGAGGACGCCGGTTGCAGCAGTGGTCTCTCTCGGATCCGGGAATGTGTTTGGGTTAACACGGGCGAAGTCTCATCTCGTCCAGCGAGGGGAGTCTTCGATGAGGGGAAAACACATGCGTGGGGTACCCCCTTTAGTCAGCTGACTCACAGAGGAACAGAAGTTACCCCTAGCTCAGTGACATAGGAAAGGCGTGTGCTTCAGGACATCAGGACGCTCCGCTGTGCAGGAGCGTTTCCGCCAATGAGACTGTATGTTGACTGCTCCCTGCTGAGGTGTGAAAATCGCAAAGCATCCTTGGAAATGGAGTTTGCAATGGACTCCCATTGTTTGTAAGAAGCATTTTTGGCGCTATTCCTTTGTCTCGGGGAAAACAAAGGAATAAAGCACCTCGTGGTCAGGCCTCACAGGTTACATGTAGGCCCTCTCTGTGTGACCTCATGGTTTGAGGTCACACAGAAGAGGAGACACCAAGAGAGCTGCAGGTCTGCCTTAAGGACTTGTATGACAAGTGGATGGCTCCCAAAGAAAAGACAAAGGAACAAATTGGAGATACCATTATCATGGAGCAGTTCCTCAAAGTCCTGAATCCTGAGCTTCGCACCTGGATTAAAGAACGGAACCCAAAGACCTCCAAAGAAGCAGCAGAATTGGCTGAAGCTTTCCTGGCTGCCCGCAGTCCATCAAAAGAGTGCCTCCCAGTCAAGTCCCGCCCACCCACACCTTTGGGTAAGCCTATTGGTGGGAGTGACTTTAGAGCCAGAAACACAAGACATAGTTCCTTCCCCTCAAATTCAGCTAAACTTGAGCCTAGAAACAAAGCCCTCTTAGTGTGTCACTCTTGTGGTCAGACAGGTAATTTTAAGGCAGAGTGTCCTAAGGGCCATGTTAGTAAAAACTACAATCACTTCTTATAGAGTTGCTCAGGTCACGCTGCCATGGAGGGGAGAAACAGGGACACTTGATGTCAGAATGAACTCTCATTAGAAAATAATGCAGGCAGCTGTTGTTGCCCATCCAAGGTTACCATCTTATCTCCCATCCTGGCGCCATGAACATAAAACATCTCTTGTATGAGACCTTGGAGGCCAGAGTGAGGCCCTGTAGATTAAATCATCACGTCAAGGCTTTGATTAGCACATTCTTTTGAAAAGATATAGCTCATAAATTGAACATTTCCATAAATTGAACATCTCTCACATAGTGCAACGACAAGGCAGGCAGCTAAAAGTAACGGACTATAGACTCAATGACCAGTATCCAAGAGAAATCCCACAGAGACACAAACAACTATTTCAAATCTGAAAACAGGATGAAGGAAGGAAAAAAGCAATAATCTCAGTGGACAAATTATGTATTGATGGACAGTCGTACCGAGATAAAGACACAACACACACGCACACACACACACACACACACACTTCTATATCAGCATTAATGTCCAGTTTCTCATAATAATCTCTTCAACATGTCATCACTCAGGCAAAAACAATAAAAGTATTGAATCACTTCACCAAACTACAAGCAGATATATGCTTATTACAAGAAACACACCTCTCAGAATCAGACTGTAACAAATTAAAATCATCACAGTTTGGTCACTTATGTTTGGCTCATTACAACACAAAACAAAAAGGTGTATGTATTTTAATAAACAAGAAAGTCCCATTTGTCCATAATACCACCATCACAGATCCTGAAGGTCATTTTATCATCATAAACATATCAATCAACAATAGCTCAGTAAGGATGCCAACTCTCTCCCTCTCAATTCACCATTTTTGAACCTTTAGCAGCAGCCATTCATCAGAACATCTACATAAAAGGAATCCAAATACCCAAAATACATCATAAGATCAGTTTATATGTGGATGATATATTGCTGTTCCTACAAAAGCCTCACTCATCACTACAGGAAACAATTAAGCTCATTGAATCATACTCCAATATCTCTGACTACTCCATTAACTGGAACAAATCTTCAATCCTTCCGTTACATAGTAACAGCTGGGATGTAGCAGCCCATACACCAACTATCCCTTTATGCACGAGTCACATCATGTATTTAGGTATTAATGTTTCCCCGAGGATGTCAGAGCTGTTCAGACTCAACTTCACTCCACTACTCAAAACAACAGATGATGACCTCCGCCGCTGGATGAACCTACCACTCTCCATTTTGGGCAGAATAGCCACTATTAAAATGACAATCCTTCACTATCTCACTGCTTCTACTTTCTGCTTCTTCTTTGAAGAGCAGCAGATGAGATGAACTCATGAACACAAGCTCAACAGACGCTTCATACACAGTTAAAGGAAAACTACGGTTGTTTCCTCTCTGATCATCTGACTGCTTGTGTTTCTGACCTATCAGATGTCATTTTAGTGACGTCACCGTGTTCACAGATCTCAGATATTAACTTGCTGAGTAATATGTTGTTATTACTGATAGAAATGATGGACAAATATATGAAAATAAACCAGAATTATGTTTTAGTGCAACAGACCGGTTCAGATAGAGTTAATGCAACACAGCAGCTCCGAATGACTTCAATACCCAGAAATCCTGTGTGGTGACAAAAAAGTGTTTCGCAACCATCAGCCCTGTACTTGAGAAGCAATGCTCTGCTGTTGCCATGGTAACAGAAGTATAATCTCTAATGTCACATCAGATACTCATCAGTTAGTTTGTTCTCAGACACTTTCCTGTGACAGAAAAAAACATCTCAACTGCATTTGGCTCACATTAAAGCATGTTAATAGCCTTTATTATTAAAAGTGTGTGTGTGTGTGAGTACTTGGGTAAAAAACTCAAGTCCCCAAACCGTGGATCATTAAATCCTAAAGTGAAGACTTGGTTTAAAGTTAAGGTTAGGTTAGGGTCCGGTTAAGATGACATTAGGTTCAGGTTATGCCAATGTTTGGTTTAAGTTAATGTTAGGTTAAGTCTACATGAAATGAATGTAAGTTAATGTAATGTCCTCATAAGTGATGGAAACACAGCTGCAAGTACAGTTCAGATATTTTGCTACTTTACTTGAGGTTAACTCGACTACATTTACAGTTTCTGACAGCTGCAGTTACTTCTTACTTTGTAGATTTTACAGACAAAACATTTTTCCAGAAACTCAGTGAAACAAACTTGTTTTAACTGGATGACTGGATGCATTTTTGTCATCATACAAAAGGTTTAGAAAATGGTTTTATGAGTTTGAAGTGATGAAAAATGATCTTAACTCATGGAGAATCATCAAAATCCAACTTATTACAACATACATGTAAACACATCAGTCATTAAACTCTGTGAAAAGAACCGATGTGAAACTATCAGGACTGAACTGATACTTCACTACTTTTTACTGATCAATTTTACATCAGTGAAGTTTGGATTGTAGGTTTTTGATTTAAAATCATTATTTTTACAAAGGAGTTTTCAACCTTTAACATGTTCATGATTAAAGCAGAGTCCTACCTGAACTCCACAGCAACACCAACACCATCAGCAGGTGATCCATGACCAGGTAGACCGTCTGTCTCTGTCTGACGGACTCGTCAGCTCTCTTCCGCTAATAAAATGTTGCTTCATCTTTTATCTCCTCATCAACACGGAAACAAACTAACTGAGCAGCCTCTTCTCAGAACTGAAGCCACTGATACTAATGTCTGACTTAAGACATAAACACATGACGCTGATGAGGAGATAAAGGATGAAGAGTGAACACCACATATGATTAACTGAAGATGAAATGACTGATGATACATTTCCTTAAAAAACATGTTCAAGTCAGATAAGAGTTGCTGTGAAACTGCTGCAGACCACACTGATGACTTTAACTGACCTTTTTAAAAAGTATTCTGAAAAAATGTTTAATTTTGTTGACGTCCAGAAAGTCTTGTTGGAGAAATTAATGGGAAGCAATTTTAGTGGAAAAACCTCTGACCTCATCAAATCCATGTTGATTAATACTGAATGTGTTAAACTGGACAGAAAACGACTAAATTATGATGTAGAGAGAGACGAGGCTGCAGGTTCATCCTCATGTTATTCAGTTAAAAGTTTTGATATTATGGGATGCCGTGTAACGATGACCAGCTGCTACAGAAAGCTAAGCTCCTCCTCTCTCCTCCCCTCTCTCTCCTCTTCTCTCCTCTCCTCTCCTCTCCTCTCACTGCATGCTGGGAGTTTGGGCGTGTGGGCGGTTGTGGAGTGTGTGGAGCTGCTGAGTGAGTTCTGAGTGAGTTTGGGACGTTTGGACTGTTTTTTTTCAGCTTTCAATCTTTCATCCTGTGTCTTAGGAAAAGGTAAGAGGAGTTTAATTCAACAGTTTGTGGAACTTGTGTGTAAAAGTTGGTATTAATCGCATCGTTTGACTGAGCAATGGCGTCCCTCCCAGGTGAAGGTTCGCCTCCGCTGTCCATCAGACACGGGATCAGAGTTGTGGCCGATCCACAGTACACCGTGGAACAGGTTCTTTTGGCTGTAGGTGAACTGGTTGGTCATGAGAACATAACATATGGTTTTCAGATGAATAAGACCGTCGTGGCCTTTCTCCGAGAGGAGCGTTTGGTTCACACGTTAGTGGAGACAGGACTGGTGTTGGATGATCTGTTTGTGGCCGTCTCACCGCTGTTTGTGCCTTCTACGCGGATTACCGTGTCAGGTGTCCCCCTTTCATACCTAATGAACTGCTGGAAAGAGAACTGACCCGCTTCGGAAAGTTTGCCAGCGGGTTCAAAACAGTTCATCTTGGCTGTAAAGACGCCAGATTGCAGCATGTTCAGTCTCTACGGAGACAGGCGTTCATGTACCTGAACGATCCAGCGCAGGTCCTAGAAGTGTCTTTCAAAGTCAAATATGAGAATGGTTACTATGCTGTTTATGCTAGCTCTGGCAACATGAAATGTTTTGACTGTGGCGATGTTGGTCATAAACGCTCGTCCTGCCCGCATAAAGGGCAGGCTGCAGGTAGCAGTACAGGTGAGCAGCAGGCTGCGGGTAGCAGTACAGGTGAGCAGCAGGCTGCGGGTAGCAGTACAGGTGAGCAGCAGGCTGCGGGTTGCAGTACAGGTGAGCAGCAGGCTGCGGGTTGCAGTACAGGTGAGCAGCAGGCTGCGGGTAACAGTACAGGTGAGGAGCAGGCTGCAGGTCACGCTGGCAGCAGCAGCCCGCTGGCAGCGCAGAATGATACGGGGGAGATTGCAACCAGCGCCCCGCATCCTGATACATTGCTTAAAGAAATAAGTGAGAACAGTGAGGAGAGAGACAGGAACTCTGGTGACGTTGAGGCAAAGGATGTGGAGGACAATGAAGGTAGTGGACAGACAGAGGGAGGAGAGACTGACATTCAGACAGATGAGGCTGAAAGTGGAGCAGCAGGTGAACCAAACACAGTCAATGCTGAAAAGGAAGAAGAAGAGGAAATGTTGGAGGATGACTCTTTGTCACAGTTCTCTGATATTGTATCACAGGATGACAGGCAGCCATATTCCTTACAGGAAATTAACTATTTCCTGGATAAAACTTATGGCAGGCAGTCTGTGAAAATAACTGATTTCTTTCCAGATGTGGACAGATTTATTAATTCTGTTCTACAGATAAGGAAACTGGTTGGTTATGAACAGCTGAGCAAACAGAAAAGATTTCGACTCAAAAAGATACTGACTAAACTGAGGAAAGAAAAGCGAGGAAAGGCTCCTACAAATGCATAAAAAATAAAAATGGGTGAAGCACTAAGGGTGGTCTCCTTTTCTTGGAAGGGTCTCACTGTCCTCTTTGTCTTCTCTCTCATCCTACTCTACATGGAGGTTTTGAGAATAGGAACCTTAAACATCAATGGAGGGAGGGATAGAAATAAGCGAGCAGTGTTAGCTGAACTGAGCAGAACCAAAAACATAGATGTGTTTCTCTTACAGGAGACACATAGTTCAGCAGACAATGAAGCAGAGTGGGGAATGACTTGGAGAGGACAGTTTTTTCTAAGTCATGGTACTAACCTTAGTGCAGGTGTAGCGATTTTGTTTTCACAGCACCTTCATCTAACAAATGTTTTAGCATGTGAAGTAGAGCAGGGCAGGATTCAAGTAGTGCAAGCAACAATTAGAGACATACCTTTTGTGTTTATAAATGTATATGCTTATAACTCTGGTGCTGATCGCATAGATCTATTTCACAAGCTGAATGATAAATTGAAACAGTTCAGCAGCAGTTCAGTAATAGTGGTAGGTGGAGACTGGAACTGCAATACACATCCTTCAGTTGACAGGAATGTAGGAGAGCCTCATCCACCATCAGCCTCTTTTTGGTGTGGTTACAGAAAATGACCTCACAGATGTTTGGAGGAATCTTCACCCAACAGTTAGGCAATATACATGGCTGAAAGTCACTGAGGGCAGCTAGATTAGATAGGATTTATATTAATCAGACCTATAATAACAGGTTAACTAAGGCAACAATATCACCTGTTGGCTTTTCAGATCACCATTTAGTGACTGTAAACTTTTCCTTACTGGTACACCCTCAACGTTGTCCCTACTGGCATTTTAACACACGGCTAATCTATGATAAGACCTTTTGCTCATCTTTTTCTGATTTCTGGAGTCAATGGAGACTCAGGAAAAAAGATTTTGATAACTTAGTTAAATGGTGGGAGGTAGGGAAAACACAAATTAAAATCTTCTGCCAGCAGTACACAGCACACACAACAGCTATAGACAGGAACTGCTTTAAAGAGTTAGAGAAGGAAATCAGGGTATTAGAAGATGGAATAATTAATGGAATAGATAATAATAATGATAATAATGATAATAGTGAAAATGATGATGATGATGATGATGATGATAATAATAATAATAATAATAATGATAAGAAGAAGATTTTGCAGAATAGGAGGAAAGCTTTAGGCAGCTTTTTACATGAAAAAGCAAAGGGTGCTTTAATTCAAACACAGATTTCAACTATTAAAGAAATAGATGCCCCAACTCGCTTTTTCTTTAAGTTGGAGAGAAAAGTCAGAGAACACAACCAGATGATGCATCTCAGGCTTCAAGATGGGACTATAACAACTAATCCATCAGAGATGAGGAAGCTGGCCATGGACTTCTACAGTGGCCTGTTTAGTGCGGGCAGCTGTGACTCTGACTGTGTGGCTGAGATACTGGAGGGACTGCCTCAGCTGGGTGAAGCACAATCAGCTTCAATGGAGTCCACCATCACCTTTGAAGAAATGACTGTAGCGGTGCAGCAGCTCAGCTGTGGTCGGTCTCCTGGACTTGATGGACTTCCCCCAGAGTTCTACAAGAGATTCTGGACTCTGCTGGGAAAAGACCTGTTTGAAGTCTTGGAAGGCTGCTTAGACTCTGGGGTCTTACCGACGAGTTGCACGAGGGCAGTCCTGACATTACTACCCAAGAAAGGAGATCTTGGATTGTTAAAAAACTGGAGACCTGTTTCATTGCTTTGTACAGACTAAAAAATAATTGCAAAGTTTCTTTCAAATAGACTCAAGGGTTGCATGGACACGATTGTACATACCAGCCAGACTTACTGTGTTCCTGAACGGACAATAATGGACAATTTATTCCTGATTCGGGACATTATTGACTTGTCTAAACTACAGGAGGTAGAGGTGGGACTGTTTTCTATCGACCAGGAAAAGGCTTTTGATAGAGTTGATCATTCTTATTTGTTCAAAACACTTGATGCCTTTGGTTTTGGAAAAAAGTTTATTTCTTGTATTAAATTGCTGTATGCAGGAGTCACTGTTTTATTAAAAGTGGGGGGAGGACTCAGCCGACCGGTCCCCGTCCAGATGTAAAAAGTTACATACATATTTACAATTTATCACATACATATTTAAACTCTGTGTGTGTGTGTGTGTGTGTGTGTGTGTGTAAATCAGAATTTGCTGTTTTTAGGGGTGCTTGATTATGGCAAAAATTATAATCACGATCATTTTTGCTCAATATTGAGATCATGATTATTTAACATGATTACTTTTTGACTGTCATCTTCTCCAATTGCTGTTGTTCATACATGCACATATTTTTTCTAACTTGGCTGAGGAGACTATTACACATGTAATCATATATTGTAGTAATGATCATGAAAAATTATAGCATATATGAGGGAAAAACTCAGGAAGGCTGGAGTTCCGGAGCTCTGTATTAAAACTGTAATGGACCTGCCATGAGGGTGGAGCAAACTCCATTTCCAAGGATGCTTTGCGATTTTCACACCTCAGCAGGGAACAGTCAACATCGGTCCCTCATTGGCGGAGACGCTCCTGCACAGCGGAGCGTCCTGAGGACGCAGCCATGACATCACCACCCCTTTATAAGCGAGCATGCCCAAAATACGCGTCTTTCCCATGTCACTGAGCTAGGGGTAACTCCTGTTCCCCTGTGAGTTAGCTTGACTACCCCACGAACATGTTGTCCCCTCATCGAAGACTCCCCTCGTCGGACGAGACGAGACTTTGCCCGTGTTCACCCGAACACATTCCTGGATCCGAGAGAGACATGGGCATAGGCGGTGTTAGTTGTGTGTTCTTTTCAGCATCAGTTGCTGTTGTTTAGCATTTAGCTTTTTAGCTTTATTGCTATTGTTCTTGTTGTGTGAGTTGACGGACCGCCGAGTCCATTTTTCTCTGCTTTACTCTGAGGAGTATTTTAAGTTTGCTGCCTGTTAGTTATGTTCACTACGCTAGACTATTTTGTGTTTGTCCCGCTCGGGACTACTGCTGTGTTTGTGCCACCGTGAGTGAGAAAGTAAACTGCTTTGTCGATCTGAATCCAGACAACGTGCGTTACAGACTGCCGTCCGTACGCGTGCTCTCTGTGGACAAAAGCTTCTCTCCCTCTCACGATCGCTTTCCCTCCTCCCTCTCTTGCGACTAACACACACACACTCACACGCGCGCACAGATACACGCACCGACATCTTTTAGCACATCTGATGGTCAGATAACATCGGACAAAGCTTTGCGTTGTCTTTCCTTATCCGTCATCAGACACGTGTGTTTTTCACGGAATTGGGTGAGGGCAAGACGCCGACCACCAGTCACCTTGTTTTTGTCTAGCCAAGACACCGCCGTACTTCTGCCATTCGGGTCGCGTCACGCACGCGCACACACTTACACACACACACACACACACACACACATATATACATACATACATGCATTCCCCTGCAAGTGTCCAACCCAGTGCAAAGCTGGTTGTGTTTTGTTTGGTAGAATTAGATTGAATAGCTATTTATTGAATGAAGCATTTGTTAACTTTGTTAACCTAATTCTCCTAATTTTTCATAATTCATAATTGTCTGTGAACAGAGGGATGGGCTCACAGAGAGACACTGGTTAGTATTGTGTGTCAAAAGACTCTCACACTGATCATCTCCAAATGTTTTCTTGGTTCCCAGAAGCTTAGCTGACTGCGCCGCGGCCCAATGTGCGCAAGGGTGCGAAGGCCCGTTCAACGCTGCTTGCAGCTTTAATTAGGGCCTGAGCCCAAAGGGCGAAGACCCTATTGTTTTTCGTGTGTTTGTTTCTTTCTTATTATTATTCTTTATTATTACGCCACTTTAACTCTAAATTTGACCCCCTAAACATGCTCAAAAACTCACCAAATTTGGCACGCACATCAGATCTAGTGAAAAATTTGATAAAATGTAAAAATTAACCCCCAAAGTGCCAAAATGTGCTCGAGAGTGTAATGGGAAATTGCTGATCACTCAATAAACACACAAGAGAGCATTGTCAGGTTATGAAATAGTGTAATCAAATAATACAATCAGAAGTATAATGCATCATAGTTCTGGAGACAAAGATACCACCTAGCTATCTTTTCTTTGTCTGAAAGGTTGGCACTTAACCAGTCCCTTAAATACTACTTGTACAGAATTTATGACATCTGCTTACTAACCTTACAGGTCAGCAACCAAACCTCAGATAGAAACATAAGTCAAAAGTTCAGCTAACCTAGGAACAGACTTTCTTCACGACCATATATGACAGTACATAAGCATGCACCAAGTAGCATCACAAAATAACATCACTACTATATTAAATTAAGGACAAACCACACTATCCTCTAAAGCGTATCAGTTTTACACATAAACATCTACATAACTACAGTTTATCTTATCACTGGCTCAGGTAAGGGTATAACAGAATAGACTTAACTGTTAAACACACAACTGCCTCATCTTACACAGCAAAGAACTAAGTTTAGAATATATATAGCACAGAGGAATTTAGAACATGTGTGAAACACTAACTAACACTAAACTGAACTTAAACAAGGTCTGAAACATGTATGATATATTGAAGAAATACATCAAATGATAACCGGTGATTCAGTTTTCTTTTACAAGAGCGCCACCTATCAATCAATCAATCAATTTTTATTTATATAGCGCCATATCACAACAGAAGTCATCTCAAGGCACTTTTCACATAGAGCAGGTCAAGACCATACTCTTTAATTTACAGAGACCCAACAATTCCCCCATGAGCAAGCACTTGGCGACAGCGGTAAGGAAAAGCTCCCCTTTAACGGGTAGAAACCTCAAGCAGACCCCGGCTCTTGGTGGGCGGCCATCTGCTTTGACCGGTTGGGTTGAGAGAGAGAAAGAGAGAGGGAAAGGGGGAGGGGGGACAGAAGAAAAACAATCACAACAACAACAACAAGCACAAGCAGCAATAGCCAGGGAAGGATGCCATCAGGACTGTGAAGGACCGCGAAGGTTCGGCCCGGGACTCAGGTTTTCCTGCGAGATGAGAAAGCACAAAAAACTCCGGGGAAGAAGCAAAGTTAGTGACATGCATTGATGTTACATGAATGCATACAGATGGAGAGGAGGAGGAGGAGAGAGGAGCTCAGTGCATCATGGGAAGTCCCCAGGCAGTCTAGGCCTATAGCAGCATAACTAAGGGCTGATCCAAGGCGAGCCTGGTCGGCCCTAACTATAAGCTTTATCAAAAAGGAAAGTTTTAAGCCTACTCTTAAACATAGAGAGGGTGTCTGCACCCCGGACTGAATCCGGTAGATGGTTCCACAGAAGAGGAGCCTGATAGCTGAAGGCTCTGCCTCCCATTCTACTTTTAAAGACTGTAGGGACCACCAGTAAGCCTGCATACTGGGAGCGCAGTGTTCTAGTGGGATAATACGGTATTATGAGCTCTTCAAGATATGATGGTGCCTGACCATTTAGGGGTTTGTAAGTTAGGAGAAGGATTTTAAATTCTATTCTAGATTTTACAGGAAGCCAATGTAGTGAAGCTAAAATGGGAGAAATGTGGTCTCTTTTTCTAGTTTTAGTCAATACACGTGCAGCTGCATTCTGGACCAGCTGGAGAGTCTTTAGAGACTTGTTAGGGCAGCCTGATAATAAGGAATTGCAATAATCCAGCCTAGAAGTAAGAAATGCGTGAACTAGTTTTTCTGCATCTTTTAGGGACAGGATGTGCCGGATTTTTGTGATATTACGTAAGTGAAAAAAGGCAGTCCTTGAGATTTGATTTATGTGGGAGTTAAAGGACATATTCTGATCAAAGATAACTCCCAGATTCCTTACGGTGGTGCTGGAGGCCAGGGTAATGCCATCCAGAGTAGCTTTATCATTAGATAATGTGTTTCTAAGGTGTTTAGGGCCAAGCACAATAACTTCAGTTTTATCTGAATTTAGTAGTAGAAAATTGCAGGTCATCCAGGTCTTTATGTCGTTAAGGCACGTTTGGAGTTTGTTTAACTGATTGGGTTCATCTGGCTTCACTGATAAATATAATTGGGTGTCATCTGCGTAACAATGAAAATTTATGGAGTGTTTCCTAATGATATTACCTAAAGGAAGCATATATAAGGTGAATAGAATTGGTCCAAGTACAGAACCTTGTGGAACTCCGTGTCTAAAACGGCCTCCACGGCCCATAGGAATGTCGTAGAGAGATCGAACCAAAACTGCTGTTTTTAGGGGTGCTTGATTATGGCAAAAATTATAATCACAATCATTTTTGTCCAATATTAAGATCGTGATTATTTAACATGATTACTTTTTGACTGTCATCTTCTCCAATTGCTGTTGTTCATACATGCACATATCTTTTCTAACTTGGCTGAGGAGACTATTACACATGTGATCATATATTATACTAATGATCAAGAAAGACTATAGCTGATATGAGGGAAAAACTCAGGAAGAGGGTGGCGGTAATGCATCTAATATGCTGGTTGCCAAACGTTGTTATAAACCAAAAAGGGGAGGGTAAAATATTTTTCCTCACAGAGTGGTACATCCTGTCAGCCGAGGGATTTCCTATCTGTGCAGCTGAACACAGTAGTTCTCTACGGACTGTTTTACCGTGATGGTCACTGTGTTTTTTCTGCAGGTTTCACTTCACTCAGCTGGCCGACAGACCCGCTGATTCTCTCCGCTTTAACCTAAATAACAAATCGGGACTCGGTGCTCCGTTTGGATCTAAACAGAGAGCCAGGGTTATCTGAGAGGCTAGCAGAGGCTAACTGGTTGTGCTTCTTTCGGTGATGCTGCAGTTAACGCTCCGCTGCCCTTACAAGGGTCACCACTTCCTGTATCCGTCGTTTCAACTTTCAATCCCTCTAGAATTCATGTACTTTTATGGTTGCAATTAGTAGTCGCACAGTGTACAAGTATTTTTTTTCCACTTCGCACACATCTATTTTTAGCCAAGGACAAAGTTGGACATTAAGACGGACTACACACACACCCTGCTCGCTTTGTGAAGCGACCAAGTAAGAGGCATAAGTCTGGGCAGGGGCAGAGTAGTTGTGTGTTCTTTTCAGCATCAGTTGCTGTTGTTTAGCTTTTTAGCTTTATTGCTATTGTTCTTGTTGTGTGAGTTGACGGACCGCCGAGTCCATTTTTCTCTGCTTTACTCTGAGGAGTATTTTAAGTTTGCTGCCTGTTAGTTATGTTCACTACGCTAGACTATTTTGTGTTTGTCCCGCTCGGGACTACTGCTGTGTTTGTGCCACCGTGAGTGAGAAAGTAAACTGCTTTGTCGATCTGAATCCAGACAACGTGCGTTACAGACTGCCGTCCGTACGCGTGCTCTCTGTGGACAAAAGCTTCTCTCCCTCTCACGATCGCTTTCCCTCCTCCCTCTCTTGCGACTAACACACACACACTCACACGCCCGCACAGATACACGCACCGACATCTTTTAGCACATCTGATGGTCAGATAACATCGGACAAAGCTTTGCGTTGTCTTTCCTTATCCGTCATCAGACACGTGTGTTTTTCACGGAATTGGGTGAGGGCAAGACGCCGACCACCAGTCACCTTGTTTTTGTCTAGCCAAGACACCCCCGTACTTCTGCCATTCGGGTCGCGTCACGCATGCGCACACACTCACACACACACTCACACACACACACACACACACACACACACATACACACACGCATTCCCCTGCAAGTGTTTTGTTTGGTAGAATTAGATTGAATAGCTATTTATTGAATGAAGCATTTGTTAACTTTGTTAATTTTGCTAAGTTGAATAAACACTGTTATATCTTTAAAGAGAAGTTCTTTTGTCATTATTGTGCAACATATTATGAAAAGTGGCTGATTGAAGGAGTCAGAGCTCGAATTCAACCCTTCTTTGTTCACCCTTGAATGTTTATCTCTCAGATATTATTGGTCCCGGTTTCCGGGTGGTGCTTCGTATTTGTTAGTTCATATTAATAATTCTGTTAATTGCTATAATTAATTATTATTGATAATTGATAATTATAGCAAATAATCAACTGTGTTCCTCGCAGATCCTGCAGTTGGTGCCTGAATTATTGATTAAGGTTAACAATATTTTGATTTCATAATTCATAATTGTCTGTGAACAGAGGGGTTGGCTCACAGAGAGACACTGGTTAGTATTGTGTGTCAAAAGACTCTCACACTGATCATCTCCAAATGTTTTCTTGGTTCCCAGAAGCTCAGCTGACTGTGACGCGGCCCGATGTGCGCAAGGGCACAAAGGCCCGTTCAACGCTGCTTGCAGCTTTAATTTTTCTTGCACTTTTTGTTGCACTGTTGGCCCAGTGGGAGTATTTAACCCTAAAGAATTGCCTATGAAGATTGTTTTAATTGTGTGTATTTGCTTTAGTTTGAGAATTTACTAGTTTGCATTAGTTGACACCGTTAGTAGTGACTGTAGTGAAAGAAATGACCTGCCGACCGTTTCACCGTGAATGTAGAGATGCTCACTGGTTCAAGCTGCAATTAAAGCAGACTGATAGCTTTGAAGTGGTTTCCGGTGTGTCATCTATTAATAAAGTAACCACAGCTCCCCACAATACATATTTAAAAAAAGAAAGTCCCTTTGGGAGGGTGGGGCCTATTTCAATTGAAATGGATGAAACATAGCTAAGGCCGCTAACGCAGCACAGAAAGGTTGATGGCCACCATGAATTCATTGGTGTAGTTACACAGCTTGAGTCACTGTCATCCGTTGACACATTTGTGCAAAGTTAGCATGATCCACAGTCAGAACGGTCACAGTTACACGTCCCAGTTGGAAAAATATTGGAAAACCTCTTTGATGATGTGATGAAAAGCTGCATTAAAGGAATATTGTGCCAAAAACATTGTTATCATCCACACCAAACTGCTCTTAAGTTTTCATCCACAAACCCTGATTAGTCTCCTAAATCCACTGAAAGGTTCTGTAGGCAACTTTTATAAAAATCACTTTCTGTTAAATCTGCTGAAATTTTCCTCATATCCAGACAGATATCTATGAGTCAAGTATTCTGTGTAAAAAAGTCAGTTCTCTCTGACTCTACCCAGCACTGTAATCCAGGTTTGTAAAATTCTGCTGGTTGAAATGAAAAGAACCAATCACAGGTGATTGATCGATGTCAATCATCCTGCTCCTCGTGCACATGTAGAGCAGCCACCGCCCCTCACAGCGGTGGAGAAACAGCCGGCAGAAATGATAAACTACCTGTTGCAAACAAGTTTACATGTAAAAAAGACTAAATGAAAGAAGACAGAGGAGAAAAAGCGAGCTAGAAGAAAGGAGTACATCAGGCCAGAGATCAAAGTGAAGTAAACATTGGAGCTGCTTTTCCAAAATGGAGAGCTGCAGATCTCAGAGCTGCTAGATAGAAATGGAAATGTCTCTTGGACAGATAATTACTTTTAATTATTTAATTAAATAATAATTACAGATTATTATTATTATTATTAATTTGTGCGAGATGAGTGTTTAACAATATGACATGGGACAGTACAAACGGGAGAAGCAACAGAACCAGACAATAACCCAAACAAAATGACAACATGAACAATAAATAAATAAAAATATTGGCTTTATACTAGATGCACGTGTGTGTGTGTTACCCCACTAGAACACTGCACTCCCAGTATGCAGCTTACTGGTGGTTCCTACAGTCTTTAAAAGTAGAATGGGAGGCAGAGCCTTCAGCTATCAGACTCCTCTCCTGTGGAACCATCTTCTAGGTTCGGTCCGGGGGGCAGACACCCTCTCTACGTTTAAGAGTAGACTTAAAACTTTCCTTTTTGATAAAGCTTATAGTTAGGGCTGACCAGGCTCACCTTGGATCAGCCCTTAGTTATGCTGCTATAGGCCTAGACTGCTGGGGGACTTCCTATGATGCACTGAGCTCCTCTCTCCTCCTCCTTTCATCTGTATGCATTCATTTACCATTAATGCATGTTACTAACTTGACTTCTTCCCCGGAGTTCTTTGTGCTTTCTTATCCGCAGGAAACCCCATAAACTGTGCTGATGTGGTGATGTCCTTCTCCTGCTGTTGTTGCTGTTTGTTGTTGCTAGTCATGTATCTATTGTAATGAGGGCCTGAGCCCGAAAGGGGCGAAGACCCTATTGTATTTCGTGTGTTTGTTTCTTTTTTCTTCTGCTTCTTCTTTCTTTATTATTATGCCACTTCAACCCTTAATTTGACCCCCTAAACATGCTCAAAAACTCACCAAATTTGGCACGCACATTTGGTCTTGTGAAAAATTTGATAAAATGTAAATATTGACCCCCAAAGTGTCAAAATGTGCTCTCTAGCGCCACTTATGTAACTTAAATGGCCGCCACGGCCCGTAGGAATGTTGTAGAGAGATCAAACCAAAACTCAATTACTCGTCTCATCAAGACCTACAAATCATACACTGACACCCCTGACCTTAATCCAAAAGGAAGTCCGCAATGTGCCCATGAAAGTACGACTTTGCGCCAATTTTGGACCCCCAAGAAAAGCTATCTCCTCCTAGTTTTTAACACAAAAGGTGTTAAAAACTTGTAGTGTGAACGAGTGTACGATGAAAATTAGGAATTGAATTTCTTTTACACACAAACTCATAAAAAGTTTTAAATTTATTTATTGAAATTAAAGTGAATGGGCCCAAAACTTGCATAATTTTGATGACACAGGGGTGAGCAAGACAGACATGTCTGACCCTGCAGAATATTCTCGTCCTCACACCGTTGAGATTTGATGTTTCACCATGACAGAGGAAATTGCTATAACTTTATTGTACATGCACCAGTCTGCACCAAACTTCACATGTTTGTAAAGTCAGACCTGTCAGCCCAGGTCTGGAGACATCTACATGCCAAATCTACATGCCATTCACCAAATTTGGCACGCACATCAGGGCTGGTAAAAAACTTGATAAAATGTAAATATTGACCCCCAAAGTGTCAAAATGTGCTCTCTAGCGCCACCTATGTAACTTAAATGGCCGCCACTGCCTGTAGGAATGTCGTAGAGAGATCAAACAAAAACTCAATTACTCGTCTCATCAAGACCTACAAATCATACGCTGACACCCCTGACCTAAATCCAACAGGAAGTCCGTAATTAGCATTTCAAAATAAGACTTTGCCTCAATTTTGGCCTCCGAACAAACGCTATCTCCTCCGAGGGTGTTAATGGTATCGACTTCAAACTTTGATACATGACTTATGACACTGTGCTGAAAAAAAGTTGTTTAAAACTTTGTAATAACTTGAACGGTTTGGATCTTATAAGCCCTGAAAGTTGCAGTGCCACATCACTCTTACAATATAAAGCAATGGGGAGGCATGATCTTTGTGTCAAACATAGGCTTCTGACATCTAAACTATAAGTCTGACCACTTTCAAACCTGTATCAATGGATTTGCAATGAAATTTCCTACAAGCAATATGATTTTTAATGTAAAATTTGTCTAAAGTAATGGGATTTATGAGGTGATTTCACAAGAAGTGCACTTTAACATTCTCCTCTCCAATTGAGTGAGAGAGAGAGAGGAGGGAAGAAGGGGGGGAGGGGTGTGTGGCACACACAGTGGAGGCTGGTCCATAGAGGCAGAGGAGGTTGATCCTCCTCTATTTTTTGAGAGGCAAGAAGGAGATCAAAATATAAAAAAGAATATTTGGTTGAAATAAACCATGACCAAATCTCAGTATTATTTACAACATATTTTTTCTCTCTCTTTTGGAAGAAACACGTAAAATGACGGCCTCCCTAACCAATCAACAACCAGAATGCAATATTGACATCGAGTTGGTCCAATGATAGTTTCCAGAATTCATTTTCAGTTCTCTCCACTGTAAAGCAGAGAAGCAGTATAGATAGCTCCTTGCGTTAGCCAATGCAACAGCTGGCTTATTGTAGCAGCCTGAAGGACTCTTTATACATCCATGGAAGGACTATTAAGGACTGTTGTTAAGCTAATGGAAGAAATGATCTGGACTGTGCAGCGCAGCAGCAGCAGGACGCCGCCAGGGAGGCTGGAGAGAGAACCAACCGGAGAAACAACCAGGAGAGTTAGCTTGTTTGTCATTGTTGCTAATGATATCAGACTGGTTAAGCAGCAGCTATGAAGTTCTGTTAACTAACAAACAAGATGACCAAAGGGGTGTACTACAAAGTGAGATTAGTGGGTTAGCGAGGTATGTTGAGCATAAAGCCAGGGTTTTCAATGTCACGAAGGTGGCTCTCTTTTAACCTGGCTACATCACCATGGTAACTTATACTGCAAACTTAACCTGGTCCGGAGCAGGTTATGTTCCAAGTTTCGGCTTTAATTGTCCATAAAAAGCGCTGTCCTTTCACTAACTACCTGATTTGCTGCAAAGTCCATTTAACACTGCTGGTACTGCAGCTATTAGAAAACCAATTAGAAAATTGATTTGTCTTTTATCATACTTACCATTGATTTGATATGTCATATTGTAAATTTGTAATGGTGCAAGAGGTTAGGGTTACTTGTGGGATGGGATTTTGTTACAATATATCAAATTGTATTTCAAAAAAACAAAAAACAAACAAAAAAAACTAATGAAGAAATACTACGAACAAAACAAAAAGATATTTATTGGTATTTATCACAGATAATATTCAATCTATAATATTAATTTCATTTTGATTCAGCCAGAATCTAAAGTGATTTCCACTTATCCTTCATTATGGGACAGAGTCAGACCTGAATGCACTTCTTGAGTATAATGTTTAAATTTGCTGCATCAAGTTTAAAGTTTAAGAGCTTTGGATGTGGGAGGCACGGAGAGTGCATTGAGTGGTAAAATAAGTATATAAACTACTTTATTAATTTAATGTATTACTTAATTAATAAATTAATGAATTCGTTTTTAATGAACGAATTTACATCAGCAATTTTCTGTCAGCATTCCTCTCTCACCTTCTTGCTGTGATAATGTATTTATATTATTCATATCTCTCTATTATAATGATCTGTCGCTCCTGACTGAAGTAGGCGGCACACGATCTGTCCATTTTGTGCGGAAAAAGAGTCAAATGACGCACCAAACGCCCCTTTTTATGGGGAAGCACACAGAGCCTGAAGCAGAAAGCCTGGGTTAACAAAGAAAGTTCATAACCACCGTCGTGACACCGGGGCGGCTGTGGCTCAGGAGGTAGAGCGGGTCGTCCACTAATTGGAAGATCGGCGGTTCGATTCCCGGCTTCTCCAGTCCATATGCCGATGTGACCTTGGGCAAGATGCTTAACCCCAATTAATGTGTGTGAATGGGTGAATGTGATTCGTGGTGTAAAAGCGCTTTGAGTGGTCGGAAGACTAGAAAGGCGCTATACAAGTACAGTCCACTTATCTCTGATCGCGAATTTAGGGTTCGTCAAGCCAGCTCACACAAAGAAAGCCTGGGTATGTTGAACTTGCTTCATAGTACACCCCTCAACAGCCACAAATGGATGTTATGACATGAATACTTCATCTCCATGATAGAAAGAAGAGGACGTCAGATACAGCTTCTGTCTCTTTGGTCGCTAATTTCATCTCTGATGGTTTAATGTCTCTCTGTGGCTGTTGTGTGAATTTATCTCCTTAACAAGAATGCAGCAGAGATATATATATAATGCGCTGTGGGTAGTTTGCTTGTTGAAGTTACAGTGAGCTGTCTGGACTCACTCATTCATGTGGAATTGATCCCGTTTTTAATTGAATGGTTGTTCAGTCACCTGTTGATGTTGTATGATTAGTGTGCAGGAGGTCTGACTGATTGCTTCTGACAGTTTCTGTAGTTCGTTTTTAAGCTGAGTCGTATATTGAGTAATAAGCTTAAAGTAACTAGAATAACAAGTCTTAACTAGTGGTGTTAAACTTTGGAATAACTTGAACGGTTTGGATTTTATAAGCCCCGAAAGTTGCAGTGCCACATCACCCTTACAATGTAAAGCAATGGGGAGATCTGTGATCCGTACAGATCACCCACCACAGTTCGGCAGGCATATGACCTGCAGATTAATTGCAAAATTTAATGTCTCATTTAAGGCAAAGTAAATAAACTGCTCTAAGTACAAGTCATGGGCAGACAGCGTGTCGCTAACAGGGATTTTGAAGGGTAACGATCAAACCAGCATCTAACAGGTCTGAAATGACATCTGTAGGTCTGTTTTTTTTTTAACATTGGACATCTTAAATGTTGTTTGTCTTGAATGTTTTCATTTAAGACCAATAAATAGAAAACAAAGTTTTATTTGTCTCCCCTTTTTTTTTCGCTGATCTTAAAAATGATCTGATCCGTGACTCAAATGCGATATGATCCGAACCGTGAGTTTTGTGATCCGTTGCACCCCTAGTGTTAACATGTCAGCTTTGTAGACTGTATTTTGTATGTCGTGCACATAGATGAGAGTGTGTAAGTCATGTACTTGATCAATGCATTAATACTTTCTGATGTGAACCTACATTTTTGATCTGTGAATGTTTTTAGTGTTCAGTCTTTCTAGTATTCAGCACTGATCTGTTCCTGTATCACATTATTAGCTTTGTGGTACTTTATATATTTCTGTATACTAAGAAAATACACAGGAAACACAAGTAAATCATGTGATATCTTGTCTGTTTTTGATGAGAACATAAATCTGTTGTCACAACAGAACAATACTATAAATTTGAATTTCACTTTGTTGGTAAAATCACACATCTGAACCAGTCCATGGCTACAATGAGCTCTTCTTTGTTTAGAAACAATATGTATATGCTAAATGTCTTCAAAGAAGCAGCCTTTACACCACTCTGGGGTTTTTGTTTTTAAAAGCAAATTGTTTTATTGGCATATAAAATTGCCCCTCACCCCTCTGATTTCATCAGGTGGGGGACAATGATATAGTTTGATGCGGTATGTCGGTTTTCCTCCTGTCCTCCCCAATTTTTTGAGCCACCAGCCGCCACTGATGTATATAGACCTTTCTGCTGTATCCTACAAAAATGAGCTGCATTCAACTCCCACACCCATCCCCCCCCTTTCTTCCCTCCTATCCTCTCTATTCTTGCGAGGACCTGTTCTGTGTCCAGCTGCAGTTACTTATTGTCTCTACACACCTGACAGTACACATTTGAATCAAACTTTCAAAATAAAAGCACACCACACTTGTAAGAAATATCCCTCATTTTTAAAAAGCAAAATGATCTGATCCAGACGGGCCAGAGTGCGAGGTCCCAACGCTTTAATTATTTATAATAATTTCTATTGATTTAATAGTCATTAGTTATTGCTGATAGCCAAACCTGTAACCAAGGCCAACAATATAATCAATAAAAAGCCGTCCTGTGTGAGGAGTGTGTGTAGTTGCTTTAACTTCACATATCAATGTTTATTTTCACAACTGAGCACACACTTCTTAACCTTTTTCTGTCTGAACTAAATATAAATGGAATTTATAATGAAATGATATGAAACATTCTACAGTATTATTGATTTGCTGTTATCAAAGTCAAATGAATGACGTTAGTGACGTCCAGGTGCTGCTCAGGTAGGCAGGCTGTGAGTCCCAGACGAGGCTGGTATCAGTAATATTTACTCCTCTATGAACAGTTAGACTGTTAAACCAGCAGGCAAATCATGTTCATGTTTTTACCGTCTGATTTCAGGGAAGAGATGGATTCCTCTTCAGTCCAATTCAAAATGTACAACTTTATTTCTTTTTAACAAACAAACAACACATGGTACAACCTCCTAACACTGATATTTTCATCAAAGCTGAAAAAATTGACATAGTCACTGATTTTAAATATCTTGGTGTGACACAGGATCCAAATTTGAACTTTAAGAAACATGTTTAAAAAAATGGTTAAAACCATAAAGAACAACTTAGCAAATTTTAGACATATTAGAAACTGTCTCTCTTTGGACGCTGCAGATATTTATGCAGCTATGATTCTTTCCCAGATGTCTTATTGCATCACATGTTGGAGGCAGGCTGGAGAAACAGCCATAAAACCTCTTGAGTCCTTATACAAACAAACTCTAAAGACAAAAAGCCAATGAGTTTCCATCACTGTAGGGTTCTGGAGAAAAACAATTTACTGAGCTTTGACAATTTTAGATTATTCTCAAATTTGTGCCTAGTTTATAAAATGTTAAATGGTTTGTCCTCCTCCACTATGTGACTATGTGTTCACTTGCTCAGTAAGTTCTATTAGATCCTCCAGAATATCCTCTATACATGATTGGACCATTTCATCACACTGCATTTGGACAGTCAGCTTTCTCTGTGAAAGCCACAACTCAGTGGAACGTCCTACCTGATGATATGAAGAACTGCAGTTTTATCAATACATTCAAAGCCAAATTAAAACATATGCTAAAAACTAGAATGGAGAATGAAGGAACACTTCCTGTCTTATCTCATGTTGATCAGAAATGACGTCCAGACTGTTTTATTAGCTGACATGTAAACATATACTGTAGCCTGTTTATTTTTATGATGACAGCATGTTGTGCTGTTGCATGTTGGGATTATTTTCTATTCACTATTGAAGTTTGCTGCACATAGAGCTGAATTAAACAGTGACTTGCAAGAATGACAATCAGTTTATTGGCACATCTGGCTGAGTGATGCATCCACAGTACTGAAAGGAGCTTTAATTCTGACATGTTAAATTAACATTTAACCTTTTGTTTTGTTGTATATGATCACATCTCCTATAGGACAAGGCATGAACATGATGTCACATCACTGAGAGTGAAAATATCGCACCACTTGATGAATTAAATATTAGAAAAAGGATGAAAATATTCCTGCGAATGCAGTGGTCAAGTTCAAGTTTCATAATTGTTTCATAATAATTTTATAAATGTTACTGTAACAGCTGAGAGAATAAAAAAACAGTGATTTATATCACTCATCATTTCATAGACTAGACCATCCATCTGATTAATTTACATTACTGATGGTTTATGGAGTTTAGTGAAACTGTGGGATCAGAAATATTCTTAACCATATTTTGATGTATTTTCTTCAAAATGTGTTAAATCTAAAGGAGAACTCCTGATGAACTGTGCTGCACCACTGAGCCGTTCAGCTCTGAGGACTACACTTACACCCAAACATACAGCCTGTTTCAAAGCAAAAAACAACCGTATCTCATCTTTGGGGTTTAACATTTCTCTGCCAGATTAACTTGTGTGTAACTTGGGCAGCAATTAAACCAGTCAATGACGACATCCCAGCATATATTCATACATCTCAAGAGTTTTAATAATGCAACTTTCTTTGTGACTTCACCAAAAGTATGTCATCAGAAAGAGGACATGGTTCAAACGTTAAAAGATTATAGTTATTTTTCCCCAAATAATTAAAGCAGACACTCGTGCCGGCGTGGTGTCCAGTTCTCTTCATGGATGTATAAAGACAACTGGATACAGGAACAGTCACATGATGCTATTGGGCCCAAAAAGACTTTTTCCCACAGACTTACATTGTGAAAGAGACGTCTGTAAATCACCAGAGCATCACATCTCCTGTGAAACGACTCGTTTCACTATCAGAGTTTGATCCATTCAGTTCGATCATGTTTCAAAAGTCTTGAAGAACGTACGATTGAATTGTTTTATCACAGTTCAAGTTAGCTGGAGGGCTAAACCGGAAGTAGCCGTCTCAGCTGGTGGAAGTCTCTAGTGAGCATCCTCCATGAATGCATGTGCAGTATATTTTCATCAAAGCACATAAGTCAACTGTTTTAGCAGCTTTCTTATTTTTAGAGTTAAATATGGTTTTAATGTATTGTTTGGTTTCATTTTCAAAAACACATAAACTCACCCGACTCAATCACAATTCCTGAGAAAACATGAAATAAGAACTTTTGACTGCTTTCCTGCTACTATGACTGAAGGCTTGTTAAAATAAGGTCAATCCAACAACAAACCATGTAGTCATATTTAAAAAGTCACACATCTTAACACACTATATCTCTAAAAATACAAGTAATGTAATTTTCATTATTGTTGAAATTAAACATAACTATCACCAAATCATCTATCTTTAGCTTATACAGTCTATGCTTTAGCTTGGTTAGCACATGCATTCAATATATTAGTCATTGTTTATTTTTGTTATCTTCATTTTAGACAAAGAAATATTCCATCACTGACCAGCTTGACATCCTCCACAGAGGCCAAGAGTGAATATAAATATCATGGAAATATCTGGAAATCAGATCTTGCCTATTGTGATTTCAGCATAAGAGGAATTTTTTCATTTGAGAACGATATAAACTAACTGAAGTTTTTAACATTAAATTACATCCATTATACACTCATAGAGCACACTGCAGACTGGTAAAATATAGAAAAATAAGATAGAAATATAAAATATGTTAAATTTAATAACACACCAGCACAAGGTTTCATATAAAGGTGATATTTCTTTTCATTTTAAAATCAACAGGAGCCTAAATCTACATTATTGGTGGCAGCTGCATTCGACATGGAGAAAAACGACTATCAGGACCAACCTTGGTCTGGATGTCCGGGTCCAGTGGTTCGGCTAGGGGGACGTGGTTTGGAGAAACCTCCTCCCCGTCTTTCATCGGTGCCTTGGAGGAGGAGCTGTGCCAGATGTCCTGGTGATCCACTGTGGAGGAAATGACCTCAGGAGCATCAAGAGCATCAAGCATGTCGCAGAGAACAAGCAGGACCTGCAAGATCTCCACCGACAGTTTCCTCAGATGAAGATCATCTTCTCTGCCATCACCCAGCAGGGCCGGTGGAGGTCTGCCCACAATAAGAAGATGGACAAAGCCCAGCGCTTCATTAACAGTGTGATGCCTACCTTTGTTTTGTCTGTAGGTGGAAGCATTGTACATCATCCTCAGATAAAGCATCGAAGTCCTGGCCATTTTTTGGATGATGGAGTTCATTTCACTACTCTGGGAAATGATATATTTTTAACAAATATCACCAAGTGTCTGAAAGACCAAATCCAGACGGTGATGCTGGATTTGGATTTCCTGCTAATGTTTTGGCAGCAAAAAAGAGGCCAGGATTTTATACTTCATGATGTTTGATGTGCAATTTTTTTTTAGATGCAAGGGTAGCCATCACACTTGTCAATTCTGTCACAGCTCTTCCTCTTCCTCTCCCTTCCTCTTCTATCTTCTCCAAACCCTTTGCTTTACCTCAGCCATTTCACCTGATGGACTTCCTCAGGTGTTTTCCCCCCATGGTTAATGTAGTCAGGGGTTTGTAGAGTCAGACAAAAGTTCTGTCTGTTTTTGTGCAAATAAATATTTTTTTATTTAACTCTGGTATGCATGCCTCTGATTTACTGTAGCATCACACACTATTAGAAGAACAAGCAGTTTATGTAAAAGACTTCCAGAGTAAAGTTTTTTGCCTAACAAGTAAAGAACTTTACCTCACATCAGGGGTATCACTGGGCCTATAAATTTTCTTTAGCCCCCACAAAATAAATGCACATTAGTAGTTTAAATCATAAATAGTTTTTTCTCATTCATTTTTCATTAAAATCAATTGAACTGTGCCATTGCATCTCCAAAGTCACAATGTACCTAAAGTTAGACCTCAAGTTGTTACTCCTTTGTTCATGGTTCTCCTGGCTCCTTGCTTCATGTTAGCTAACTTTGGGTTTGAGTGAGGAAAAGACAAGAGGATAGGCTATATAACACTAAAGTTATACAGTGGAAACCACTTATATAATCCATATAAGCAGTTGATCACTGCTTATATGGATTATATAAGCGGTCAAGCGATCAAAAAGCTCAGGACAGAATCAGTCCTATACAAATGTTGTTTACATAATTTGCTTATAGTAATCAAGTAGTCTGCTTACAGTTTTCATTTTGGGTCATTTCATACATGAAAACATGGGGGAAAAAATTAAATTACGGTAACTCTATTTTTATTTTTTACCTTACTCCCATGATACACATATGATATTGTGGCAATGCAGCACCATTATCAAGCGTGTGGAGGTGCGGGGTGTGGGTGTGTTTATTTGTAACCGCTGTGAAACAGTCAGAAAATAATGTGATCACTTTAAGCTGTTTCCACTGCTGACGAGCCATCCAGCCAAAGTGTGAACAAGCAAAAGAGATAGAAATAATGTTACTGACAGCTCTTTACATACTTTGCTTTTATATGCCTCTTAAGTATTTCAAAACAATCATATCAGTAGGCATAGATTGTTGTTTATAATCAGTTAATGTCAGTGAAAAGGTCACATTGTGTGTGATCATAACACAATTTTATGTCCCTCAATTCCTCAACATGTAGATGGAAATACAACATTTCTTCAAAAAAGGCAGCAACTCCGCTGAAGGCCAGTCAGGTGAGAAGATTTTGCCAGTTCAGACAAATACAAACTTAAACTGGTTGATCAGTCATTAAGCTTTGAGTTCTTCTAAATGTGAGTTTAATAAAAAATGTTACTGAAAACAGGCGAGGAGAGGAAGAGGAGGAAGATGAAGGAGACTGACAGGGCTGAAGGAGCAGGTCTGATGAAGGTTAGTGATCAAGAAGAAAGCGAGTGGGAGTTGTTTAAGCTTTCGGTTAAAATTAATACTGAATTTTATGACATACGCCTATTACTCACACAAAATATAAACTTTTAGTTTTAGAGGTTCACACGTCAAACATCAGTCTGTGTATCAATAACATACTGAGGACCTGCAACTTATCTAAGAGAGAGGAGATAACATTCCTTGACTTCAGTACCTTTGCTTGATCTGTGCCTGTTGTAAGTGGATGGAAAGCATTTAAGTCATATTAGATCTGTGCTGAATACAAACTATGCAGAGACAGATCTATTGAGTTGATTTTACACATATTGCTTCTCTAAAAAATCATGACAAACAGACATTTTGGGTCCATTAAAAAAAAATTCCTCCCCCCAGACCCTCTGGTAAAGGCTTAGCCCCCCTAACCATAAATCCCTAGCGACACCCCTGCCTTACATCCCATTAGGTTTTATTTAATGCTGTCAAAGAAAACATACATGACATAACAAATGTATTTCTCATATACTGCTGGGGCAGCTGACAACAGTTAATGTTGAACACAGAATCTGTGCTTCTCTAAGATCAGCTGCTACTGAACTTATTCTTAAACACCAAACTGAGTGACAGTTTATGTCAATAAGTGTAAAGTAAGTAAGTAATGAGTCAGGTGAGAGGACTGGCAGCATGAGGACACATAGGAAAGAGGGAGACACAGAGATGATTCAAACGTAAGAGTACTTGTTTACTTTGCATTTTCTTTGAATGAAAAGGGATGTTGGGACGGGCAGTAGTGCGTTTGGTTATTAGCAATAATTCATAATTATCTATGATAATTATGAATTATGAAAATAAGATATTGTTTACATTAATCAATAATTCAGGCACCAACTGTTGGATCTGTGAGGAACACAGTTGATTATTTGCAATTATGACAATTAATAGAATTATTGATATGAATTAACAAATTCGGGGCACCACCCGGAAACCGGGACCAATAACCAAACAAGGTAGTCTCATAAATGGGAGTTCACCTTGAATGTTGATATCTGAGAGATATCAACATTCAAGGATGAACAAAGAAGGGTGAATTCGAGCTCTGACTCCTTCAATCAGCCACTTTTCACAATATTACACACAATAATGACAAAAGAACTTCTCTTTAAAGATATAACAGTGTTTATTAAACTTAGCAAAATTAACAAAGTTAACAAATGCTTCAGTCAATAAACAACTATTCTAAGATCTAATCCTACCTAACAAAACACAAACAGCTATGTACAGGGTTGGACACATGCAGGGGAATGCATGTGTGTGTGTGTGTGTGTGCGCGTGTGTGTGACAAGATGGCGACGGGGCCTGACGTGATGACATTGTCGGTCTACGACGCGAACGTGACTATGGGAGGAAGTCACGTCACGCGAGAACCGGATGGCAGAAGTATGGCGGTGTCTTGGTTAGACAGAAGCAAGACGGCACCGCCTGGTGGACGGCGTCTCGCACTCACCCACTTCTGTGAAAAACACACGTCTGATGGTGGATAAGGAAAGACAAAGCGATGCTTTGTCCGACGTTATCTGACCATCAGATGCGCAAAAGATGCTGGTGCGTGTATGTGTGTGTGTGCGCGTGTGTGTGTGTGTTAGTCAGAAGAGAGAAGGAAGAAGGAGAGAAAGCGATTGTGAGAGGAAGAGAAGCTTTGTCCACAGACAATACGCGTACGGACGGCAGTCTGTAACGCACGTTGTCTGGTTTCTAATCGACAAAGCAACTTACTTTCTCTCTCACGATGGCACAAACACAGCGGTAGTCCCGAGCGGGACAAACACAAAACAGTCTAGCGTGGTGAACACAACTAAACAGGCAGCAAACTTAAAAAACTCCTCACAGTAAAGCAGGAAAAATGGACTCGGCGGTCCGTCAACAGCACTATAAACAATAGCAAAAGCTAAGAGCTAAATGCTAAACAACAGCAACTGATGCTGATAAGAACACACAATTAGCACTGCCTCTGCCCAGACTTATGCCTCTTACTTGGTCGCTTCAGAAAGCGGGCAGGGTGTGTGTGTAATCCGTCGTTATGTCCGGCTTTGTCCTGGGCTCGGATGCAGATGGTGGCTGTTCTCGAAAAGCACGGCAGCTGGCTGTCAGTGGCGTGGCGGAGAGAACAGCAGAGTCGACTCGGTGAAGAAGTGTTTCTTCAGTCTCGAGGGAATTTGAGGACGCTGGCTGCAGCAGCGGTCTCTCTCGGATCCGGGAATGTGTTCGGGTTAACACGGGCAAAGTCTCGTCTCATCCGGCGAGGGGAGTCTTCGATGAGGGGAAAACACGTGCGTGGGGTACCCCCTTTAGTCAGCTGATTCACAGAGGAACAGGAGTTACCCCCTAGCTCAGTGACATGGGAAAGGCGTGTGCTTCAGGACATGTTCAGTTTTTAAAGGGGCGGTGATGTCACGGCTGCGTCATCAGGACGCTCCGCTGTGCAGGAGCGTCCCCACCAATGAGGCTGTATGTTGACTGTTACCTGCTGAGGTGTGAAAATTGCAAAGCATCCTTGGAAATGGAGTTTGCAATGGACTCCCATTGTCTGTAAGCAGCATTTTTGGCGCTATTCCTTTGTCTTGGGGGAAACAAAGGAATAAAGCACCTCGTGGTCAGGCCTCATAGGTTACATGTAGGCCCTCTCTGTGTGACCTCATGGTTTGAGGCCCAACAGTGAAAACATATTTAAAGTATTAATAATATTAAAATTCATACAGTAACAAATATACCAAGCTCAAAGTCCAACCACAAATTAGGTAGCATTCAATACCTTTATGCACAAGTGTTTTTAATTAAGGCTGCTACAAAATATCTTTGTCCCTGACTTCCACATGTTGGATTGTTGGAGAAATGTGTAGCCGCTCAAGTAAATAAACACCGAGATGGAATACTTGCACAGTTCACACATGGTTATTATTAGGTGACAGTGCAAACCACCGAGAATCACTCTGGTGCACACAGGTGTGCAGACGCTTCTGGCAGAAAGATGTTTGAGAATAGTGCAGTGTAGTGATCATCTTCCTCTTTTTCTGAAAGGACACAAAAGTAAATCAGTACAAGAGATAATATTATAGTAAACAACTCAAAACTATATGGCACTGTCTTGTATACATATCCACACACTCATAATAGATACAACAGTCAATATTATTGATTAAAAGATTAATTTGAAATCATATTGGTCAACTTTACCTCAGTGTCTTGTGTCTGCTGCATCTTCAGAGTCTCTCAAGAGCTGCTGTTGTCACTGATGATGCTCTGGTCCTTCACTGGAGCTGCTCCTGTCCTCATTGGTGTCATCACTGTAGTCTGGCTTCTTCACCTGGGTTTTGATGTGTGAAAGAAATGTCAAAAAAAAGTTCTTAAATACAACAAGATGGTTTGTGGTAATCAAAATGAAAACCTGGAATGTTATATGATAAAATACATTTATTTCAAAGATATAATCTAGAAACACTCAGCCATGCATGAAATAACAGGGAATATATACAGGTCATTTTGGACCCATGTTGTGCTTTAGAAGGGTAGTGATACCAAAATGATTTTTATTCAAAAACTAAGAAAGGAAAAATGAAAATAAAGATTTGTGATGGTGAATTGAGGAATACCTGGAATACTGAATGATGAAATTAATTAATTGCAAAGATATAGAAAATAACAACTCAGTCGGGTCACGTTTGACCCATGTTGTGCACAAGCATGATGTGATGTGAAATTCATGGCCACGATACCTTTCAAGATGAAATTACTCACCAACCAAGTAATGTTCTATTTTTCAGCTTTTCCCCGACTGGGGTGAAACTTTCCAGCTTCCAAATAAGCTCGGAGTTGATGGAAAAACTGAAATTTGCTCATTTTAATCTCTTATCGGTCTCTCTCTTCGTCATAGACTACAAAACATTAACTAAATCGGTGCCTAAATTAGCTGTTCATGCACGACTCACATCCACGGTTGAAACTTAGATTCTGACGTGTTTTGTCCAAGTGGTGTTGCTATATGTAGCTTTCCAAGATGGTGGACCTGCTCGTGCAGGTTGACTCAGATCGTGTAGTGACAGTGACCATATTTGGACGAGAGGGTGGAGCTGACCCTAACTCTAGCTGCTAGCTCGGTTAGCACAGTGCATTTACAGTCTATGGTTAACTGTTATAATGCTAATGCTAATGCTAATTTTTGCTAGTGATAAACAGACTTTAAACCATTAAAACAAAATATTCTTACTTGAAAAACTGAACATTTGACTCCTTAGAGGATGTTTTAGTGCAACCAAACGCTGAACAAGACTTTTTTAACTTTGATGAACAGAATATCATGAAAATCTTAATTCCTTTTGTGGGTCTAACCTTCAAAATGAAACCAGCAAAGTATAAAAGTGTTATTGATACATTAGAAACTGATTTATTTGCATGAAACTGTCACATCCAATAAATGCAGGCTGAGTGAACATTCAGCAGAAACACATGTGCTTTAAATTCTGTCAAACAAAAGATTTTTTTTCTTGAAAAACAGCAAAACAAAGATTAAACATTTGATTTCACTCAATAACTTTTTCTTTCATTGTTTCTTTAACTCAAAAAGCAAATATTCTGAAAAAAAGCAATAACACATTTCAGCTGAATAAGTAGTATATAGTATATAAAAGACAGTGAAGAAAAAAGATATAAACCATCAAACAACTGGATGGATTTTTAAATGATTTGTTGACTCAACATTTATCCAGATGAGACCATAAAACTCTGGATTCATAAAAATATTTAAGTAAAAAACAGTTACAGCTGTTCACATGAGAGAAGTTAATGATGATAAAATATAACTATATACAGATAATCATGTTACAAATGGTCCAATCAGATCTCCTCTCTGCTCTTCTTCTACTGGTTTTAATAAAGGTCTCACTTCCTGTTGTGGCACTGAGCGTTGGTGCTGGATGTAAATCAGAAGCTGTGGAATCGACCAGTATGGACGTCATTCCTCGCTGTACTGGTCTGCAAAAACCTGGCTGAGACTGAGAGGAGAGATGAACCCAAAGATGATTTTCTTCTTCGGTGGTTTGTGGCTCCTTGGAGGTCCTACTCTGCTCCCTGGGCTCCTTCCTCTTCAGCCGGCTCTCCTTCAGCTCTGGAAACACCAAGGTTATAATAATCCAGCTCAATGTTCTCCTGTGGGCCTGACTTCTGCCCCCTGCTGGCCTGGAGAGACATGACAACACAGATCTAAGTTTCTGCATCACTCCTCTCTTCAGTTCAATATAAACAGGCTGAGTGCTTCATTTCAACCAGTCCTCTAAACAACAAACATGTGTTCAGTACCTTCAGGATGAAAACGACGACAGCGACGACCAACAGCAGAGTCACCGGCAGGACGACCAGTCTGATGATAAGAACTGTTGGATCTGACGAGACACATTCAGTCATCACATTAGATCACATGACATCATGAGAACAACAGCTCCCATCAAACAGAAACTTTAGTGACGTTAAATCTCCTAAAATCACTGAAGTGTGAAGCAGCTTGCTGATTATAAGTTCATCTGATCTCCTCTGTATGCTGATGATGTTGGACAAAAACAACTCATGTGTTTACAGCCGGTTTGAAAGAATGAATGAAAGTCTGCTGATTGTCTCCTTAAAGCTCCTGTCTGGTTGAAATGATTCAACTGATTGTTAACAATCAACATCTTTACATGCAGTTAAATCAAATGTGATCCTGGTGAAGCTCTGAGTTCTCCTGATGACATTCAGCTCATCATGTAAAGTCCTGTTTATTATCATTATAGTGCTTATCTGGCTTCACTGACTCGTTTGCTGTCTTTTACTTTTCACTACAACACAGTTGTTATGGTTCAATAACATTAAAAAAGCCGGGAAGGAAACAGTTTACAGTTCCTTCATCAGATTCTGCCTCAGCTCTCTGTAGGTCGCTGGGTCGGTCCTGCTGCCTGATGACTTTTTATAATTTTTACAAACATGGAAACAAAGTCAGTGTGACGTCTCAGTTCCACTGAGCTTCACACTCTGCTTCAGCTTACCTGTGACAGTGAGAGACAGCAGACGGCTCTCAGAGGAGAAGTTATGAGAAAAAACATAGACGCCATAAACACAGCTGTAGCTTCCTTGGTGGGCGGGGTCTGCAGCAGGAAACAGGAAGTCAGCAGAGTGATTGACAGCTGGCTGGGTGTAGTTGTGTGCTGTGTTGGAGGAAGTGAAGGTGAGCTGGAAGGAGCCTCCTGGGTACTGAGGCTGGACGGAGCAGCTGATGGTGAAGTCGGAGCCCCGACGCACCAGAAACCCCTGCTGCTGGGCCTCGGAGACCCCGTCCATGGTAGAAGACACAGAGATGATTGGCTGAAGCAGCAGGTCTGTAAACACAGAGAGATGATGAATCCTTCTTCCTCTGTGAGAAGCTGAATGTTGTTTTCTTCTCATTTGTTTGTTCAAATAAATGAACGTTGATCAGTGAGGTGATCACACAACACAGAGAACTCCTACATTCATGTGTAATACAGAGGAGTCAGAGAGCAGAGGAGGAAACAGATTAACATCCTCAGCTGCCTTCAGATCAGACAGAAAACAGCTGATCAACATGTTAATAAGACATTCATACAACACTGCAGGCACAATAGTTTCCAACAGGAACAAGTAGTGAACACGACACTGACATATCATCAGCTTTAAGTTGATATATTGAACTTGTTAGCAAACAGTTGCTTATTTGTTCAGGCAGCAAGCAACAACTATATTAATTTGTAATGTAGTTGTTGCTTGTAAGGTGGATGTGACTGAGCTGCTCAGGAGAACTGCAGGGTGTGTGAGTGAACCACAGCAGGTTGCTTAAAGCTGCAGATTGTCTCAGTTTGAAGCAATGAGCCTCCAGGAACAAGCTAACTTCTCTACCCTTTAGGATGCCGTCGTCCTGGATAAGTTTACAGTTCAGTCCAATGGAAACCAGCGACTATCACAGTGACAGAGGAAGGAAAATATTACTGTCATAGATGATGTCACTGATGGACTTACCTGAGCAGATGAGCTCTATGATGGAGGAAGAGGAACCTGATGATGATATTACACAGTCCCTCAGTGAAGATCCAGACACAACACAGTCACGATTGATCCTCCATACAGATCTGTCTGAGGGCTCATCTCTGTTTCCTGATGAAACAGCAGAGCCACAGTCTAACTCTGTACAAGCTCCAGCTGCTTTCTTCGGGCTCCAGTAAAAGTCATACACTGGTCTCCACTCTCCCAGTTTCACCTCCAGTGTACCTGCACAGCGACTGGCTCCTCCCACCAACCTGACAGGCTCTGAACAGAAACAAGAGAGTCATCAGTAAAAGAATAAAGTGAGTTTCATTAGAACAGAAATGAAGCCAAATCAAAGCTGCAGCTCCTCTTCTACCTGAGCAGGTGAGTCCAACAGCTTTGCCAGGTGAGCAGGTGCTTCTAGCTGAGTCTGATCTTCCACAGTCCAGGAGAGCAGACTCATGGCCTCCACACTGGAACTCTTTGGTCCACACTGGAGCCTCCACTTCTCCATAGAGCGCCCCCTGGAGGACTGAAGGAGCCCCACAGCCGAATTCCCTACAGACCACCTCTGCATCCTGCTGGTCAAAGTCAGCTTCACACACTGAGGACCACGACTGCTCAGACTTCACCTCCAGTCTGCCTGAACACGGTTTAGTCCCATTCACCAGCCTGACAGAGTCTGGAGAGAGAGAGGATCTAAAATTTAATACTGATCTTGTTTTTCATGTGCAAACGATTTTCACACACTCTGAGAGACACTCGGACATGTTGGCTTCATCCCCACTCAGATTTTTTACAGTGGGGAAAAGCAGTTCACTGGTGCAGACCATCATATAAAGACTTAGAGCGCCAACTAGTGTTTACCATGCCAAATAACACCTGGACATTAATCATTACATATATAACAGATCTTTATTTACTACCTTATAATAAATATAATACATCTCAGGAGTAGGGCATTCATGACCTGCATTTTAGTAATCAACTACTCCCAAAAAGTAGTCAACTAGTTGATTAATCACAGGAGATATATCATTTTCACCCAATAATAATGATCAATGCTCATCAAAAAGCTCTCAAATACAATCTAACTAATGTAGGCGGGACCAACCTGGGGGTAGGTGAAATAGCAGAGTCCTGGATTGGCTCAGAGAGGCTGTTTACAAATGAGCCGCGATCTGATTGGACTAAACCCCCAGTAAGCTTGTCTGATCTGGAGATTCTGTTTGACTGCAGTAACAACGTGACTGCTTTCTTGCAGGAATAGCGGGAGTCTTTCCTTCTCTGAATACCTTAAATTGTGTTTATTTAACATGGCATAATGTAGAAAATGATTGTTCAAACAAATGTTCAACAACCAAAGTTATGTCCATGTTTGATCATCAATAGCCTTATATGATGCACCATGATTACATGCTCAAACAGTCTGAAATATAAGCAGCATGTCCTCTATAATAATGTTTAAAATAATGTTTTAGTGCCAAAAATAATATCTGATATCCAGTCATTTGGAAATCAACAGCAACAAATATGATGGATAACTTATCAATAGACTGAGGTTAATTGAAGTCAAGCGTCTCTTTAATTCAAACAGAACATATGTTACAGACACAGAGAGTCCGCAGAGTCTCCGTGGAGAATTCTGAAGAAAAGAAATTCACTGGTGTATATTGACGGCCTTGATACCTTTGGGAGGCACCTTTAGTTGTTTATAGATTCCTACCAAACCTAGACAAAGCTTTACAGAGCTCTCCCTTCCACATGATATCCATATGACTTTGTCCCACTTTTACCCTTCGGGACCCTGCAGTCTAACATATATATATATAAGCATACATGGTACACAATGTACAGATTTCTCTCTCAAAATATAAAACATCTCAGGGTGTCCACTTCTGGAGCCCAACTGGCAAAACTTTTATTGCACTTACAGTAACGTAACGAGTAGTTAGTTGTCATCAACACTCACACGCACACACACGCACACACACACACACACACACATACATACATGTAGCCCGTCTACCCTCTATATTATGTAGATGGGGCCCTGAGTTCTTTATCCTAATTTCCTTTGTTATATTATCTCTGATAAATACCAGGAGTGTTCACTGCTTTTGTTCCACAAGTCACACAGTAGTTTTCCCTTTTTACCTTTCCAACTTTAAATTATATGCTTTTACTTGTCCACTGAATTATTTTAGTGACCAAACACACACACATAATCACTCTATGCTAAGCCGGAAAAAAGGATATAATAAAATAAAATAAAAGCGTTGCAGGCCTGATGCGGTGCTTGTGATCGTAGGGACCAAAAACTTAGTGGTCGCTTCACTCAAGTTTAGAGCATGAAACAAATAAAGCAGGTCGGTACCTTTTTCAGAGTTATGGCATCCTCCAGAGAAAGCTAACAGTCCACAGGTGTCTGTCCATGAGCAGGATGGCAGCACTCGGGCATATTCACGGAGTTTGGTGGTTATCCAGCGTTGCCAGAGGAACTCCGCATCCCCGGGTGGCTCAGAGCGATATCTGGTTGTCGTCCCTCGTTTCCAGGTCGGAATAAGTCCAGACGAAGCTACTTTGTCGAGCTGGGTTAGCTAGCAGCAGCCTACAGTCTGTTCACATTGCTAACTCACCGCTCACTTCATTAACGAGCCGCCTCTTTCTAATTGGCTACAGCGCAGCAGACTTCGGGTAGAAGTTATCTGTTACTCTCAAAACATGTCCTCTTACAGATTATCGAGCTGACAATCTAAGACTCATCTATACCTTTTCCTGCACAACTTCGGATATCCATCAGAAAAACTCCCGCATTAGCTCGTTCACCTCCTGCTTTCCTCTCTGCCCCTCTAGTCTCTCTCCTCTTTCTCTCTTACTCTCCCTGTCTGCACACACACACGTCAGCCAAGTAACACACAAACCTATTTGACCATATTCACCTCTCTAGAAAGATACCACTCTATTTAATTAGCAGCTTATTTATCAAAAAGAAATAAAATAAAATACATGTATGCATTTTTAACATCCTTATCATGTTGACTCATGAACTTGACCTTTGTAAACACAATGAGAAATATGAATTTTAACCATACTCTTTTAACAAACCTTATTTATCTATTAATCTATCACAGACAACTATTTATATACATATTTTTAACACAAACACACAAATACACAAACACACACACACACACACACACAAATACACACTGACTGCAACAGAGGAAGGAAAATATTACTCTCATAGATGATGTCACTGCTGTACTTACCTGAGCAGGTGAGCTCTATGATGGAGGAAGAGGAACCTGATGATGATACACAGTCCCTCAGTGAAGATCCAGACTGAACACAGTCATGATTGATCTCCCATACAGATCTGTATGAGGGCTCCTTTCTGATTCCTGTTGAAACAGCAGAGCCACAGTCCAGAACTCTGCAGATTACAGCTGCTTCCTTCATGGTCCAGTAAGAGTTACCCACTGGTCTCCACTCTCCCTGTTTCACCTCCAGTGTACCTGCACAGCGACTGGCTCCTCCCACCAACCTGACAGGCTCTGAACAGAAACAAGAGAGTCATCAGTAAAAGAATAAAGTGAGTTTCATTAGAACAGAAATGAAGCCAAATCAAAGCTGCAGCTCCTCTTCTACCTGAGCAGGTGAGTCCAACAGCTTTGCCAGGTGAGCAGGTGCTTCTAGCTGAGTCTGATCTTCCACAGTCCAGGAGAGCAGACTCATTGCCTCCACACTGGAACTCTTTGGTCCACATTGGAGCCTCCACTTCTCCATAGAGCGCCCCCTGGAGGACTGAAGGAGCCCCACAGCTGAGCTCCCTACAGACCACCTCTGCATCCTGCTGGTCAAAGTCAGCTTCACACACTGAGGACCACGACTGCTCAGA